>NW_024582607.1:857168-912635 GCF_018398535.1 Haplochromis burtoni
GTGTGTGTGTGTGTGCGTGTGTGTGTGTGTGTGCGTGTAGTACTGTCTGTATGTACATTTGTGTCAAATCAAGCAAGTCTAACCCTGATTCCTGTTAACAATGGCTCTTTTTGCCCCTCTGAAGCGGCTCAGGTTTAATGGGTTTGACTTTGAAGAATTGAGGTCTTGGCTCTGAGGCTACGCTCAAATCAGCCCCTATTTTTGAAATTTGCCAACTTTTTGTGTGTAATACCAGTTCATATAACAAAACAGTGTACAAAGTCAACATAGAATCAGCTTTGCCCTGACTTCCACAAAAAGGTGAAAGAGGTAATACTAATGGGATGCAGTTGTGGAACAGCCATAAACAAATAAAAACTAGGCATGTAGCTTCCAGCTCTAGAGAGTGAAGCCAAAGTGAAAGTGCCTTAAACATTTCTTCTTTTTAAAGGCCACCAGGGGGCTGTGAACTTGTGGTCCTAAAAAGGCCTCAGGCTTGACCTCAATAAAAAGTTTCTCAGTCACTCATTTTGCTTCATATTAAATAAAACATTAGGCCCATTTCAGAGATTCTGGTGATTTCAGAGAGGAGGCTTTATATCTGTCATTCAGGTGTGTGCTCATTGGTTAAGGACATTTGTTGGACAAGTCATTAGCCGGTGCTTTTTGGAGGTATGATTGTTGGCTAACAACTTGTTAGAAGCACCATGTTGATCGTTATAGTAAATACAACAATTATTTTATGCTATGTGTGTTTGAGGTTTTCTAAAACAAGTCTTCATGCAGGAGCTAGTTAGAAACTGTGGATTATTATATTTTTTCAGCTAATTCAGTCAGTTTACTAAAATTTTTACTATTACTAAAAAAAATCAAAAAAGAACAGTGCTCAATGCAAACCTGATGGAAATGATGGAGTTTTTTTCATGGCAATGTTTTATTGTACAATTATAAACTATATGACTAATTTTTCACACCCTCAAAAACAGTGAACTCACTTATATGTCTTTAATTTAAATCCTGTTCTGGGCAACGCAATCCTCCTTCTGCATTTCATCAGCTCAGTGTGAAACTTGTCAAGTAAAAGTCCAGAACAAAACTCTTGACTCACACCAACATAATATTTAACCATGTTTAGGAACTGATACTCCAACAAGAAATTAAAGCTCTTTGGGGGGTGACAGCTTATAAGTTGGGCAGTGAACTGTTCACTACTGATGTATGGGCTAATAAAATTTTAAACAGATCACTCATTATCACATTTTTTTTCTAGTCATGGGTGTACAGAAAGTCTGTGTATTGCTCAAATACTAAAGAAAACTTGACAAAAAATGATTTTGGTAAAAGATTTCTAAACTACTTTAATTAATTCATTAGTTTTGTACGGCTGATGTTGATTTTAAGTTTAAAATCATTAACTTATTAGGGGAACACGTCCTATTTGATCTGCCACCTCCTCCATAATGTTAATGCTGAAAGCTTTACTATGCATTATATGTAACGTCCAACCATCCAAGATAACGTGGGAATTATTGTTACATGTAGAATATTTCATATCAACTTATAACTTGAAAATCTTAATTCCAGTATGTGTTTTGTGTGTGCTCAGGTGTTCAGTCAATTCCTCTTGTGTTTCAGTGGGCACGTCCAATTTTCTCCTGTATCGCTGTCATGACTGAGTATTAGTATTACATTCAGTATTTTATATCTGTCATTCCCTTTTTCATTTCTGCACCCTCGAGTGTGTCTTGCCGGTGTATTGGGATGGCTTTGCTGCCAGTATGTTGAGATTATACATCACAGGACTGGAAACAGGCGTGATTGTGGTAACCATCTAAATAACAACAACAATAACAGTGACACGTTTGTGTTTTGTGTCCTCTGAGAGTGTAGCTGTGGATATGATGAATGACACAAACATAAACATTAGCAAAGACTAAACCTGCAAGTGAGTTTAGCTCCATGCAGTTAGTTTGATTTAGAGTCTCAATGGAATATTTGGCCATATTAATTCTGTGAAAAAAAATCATACATGTGAGTGTAAAGCGAGGTGTTTGTGATTCAGGTGTTTAATAGAGGTCATAATACTGAGCTGATACTAAGCAGGTTCATTACCTGTTCATTTTTCTACAGTTACTGAAATGGTGTAATCAAGGTGATTTGCATTCAAATGATCTCTGTGTCAGCATTAAGCGCCGCTGAAAAGCAGAGCGTCACGCAGGGTTAATGGATGTTCTCTGCCAGTGACTCATTAGTGTTTGGTACCGTGTACTAAAGCTCTCAGTTAGGCCAGATCACTCTGGTATGGAAGAGTAAATGACAACACAACGGCTTTTTAAGTGCATGCTGCTTTGTTTTTGGTCAAGGAGTCTGTGAACGTCACAAATGTGTTAACCTACTGGCTGAACTTTAACCTCCTAGGACCTGGTGTCCATATATGTGGACATCACATTTGGGGTTATTTAGAAAAAAAAAATCTGGTAATTCTTTGTTTTTACATTCATCTGGTCCCAATATGCCCAAATATCAAAGAGAAATTAAAAGTGCATGCTGTGGAAGAGTTCGGGTCTTAGGAGGTTAATTATGATGACAAGTGCAATGGCTCTTCCTCCTTGATTCCATCAAAACATATGAAATAGGCTATGTGTGAGTTAAATGGGACCTCATTTTAGCTCAATACTTTTATTGTTGGACTTGATAAAAATAGCTTTGCATGATTAATAGTTAAAATCAATAGTTCGGACTTAGTAAAGCTCCTCATTTCATCCTCTGTTGAAAAACAAGCAATTTTAGCTCCTTTTAAGCAAACCTTCCTCTGATTGACTCAACGGGTTTAAACATATATGTATGTAGGTGGAGCTTCTGTGCTCACAGCCAGAGCTGTATAGCTAAAATAAACAAATTAGTAATATTTCACCTCTTTGACATCATAGAGAGACAAGCATTATAAAAACAAAACAAAAATATCATATATAGTTCAATAATGCAATATCCGAACCAAAGAGATGGCGACTGAAAAGAGAAGAGAAAAAGAAAATGGTATATTTATCCATTGCATTATTATCTTACTTTTTTCACAACCTGCATATATTTTGTGAGTTCTAGTAAAGCTCTAGCTTTTACCTTAAGTAGGCTAATTATTTTTGCTTTATTGTTGTGAGACTTAAACAGGAAAAAACACACTTAAGACTGCTGAAAAAGGTAGCCAGGATAATTAACCCTCTGCTCAGCAGTCTCCAGTCCCACTGCTGTGTGAACAGCTGTTTAACTGGGCTGATAATTAAAAGGAAAAGAGAGGCCTCAGACATTAGGGAAAATTACTTTATTTTTTTCTTGACACTCTGCACAGTGTGGCTGTTATTGTAGCTCTTATTAAGGAGCAACAGTAATTGTGGTGTTACTGAGAAATGCCAGATAAAACAGTGGTTGGAGACCACATCATGAATTATTGTTATTGTGTGCAAAGAACGTACAAGCTCATTGCTTGTACATTGAAATGGTTGCTTTGAAGACTGGGGCCAGGTTGGTGACCACTGTCAGTTGACATCTTGAAAATGGCTTTGGCCCATTTAGATGGCCATAAGACAAAGTCAGTGTGCAGGCAATTTACAATTGAATGGGTTCAAATTGACAATTCCATGCAAATTTGTTTGTGTTGCTACAGTGGTTAAATGTGATAAATGAATTACATTCATCCAGAACACATTTCAGCCAGAAATTGCTCCACAAGTAGTGACTGAATTGCTAAAGGATGGAAATCTAAGTGCAAACTGACGTAGGTGCTCAGCAACCAAAATACCGACATTTGAGTTTGTTGTTACAAAAAAGTCTTTTGCAGATGAATTGCACTTATTTGTGGAGACTGACCCAGATTGATTGCAACATGTTGGCAATATGTCTATGTTTACACTTTTTTCTGCATTAGAATTTCTTCACCAGTAGAGTCCACTGCTATCTCCGGCTTCAAAAAAATATTGAGAAATATCCTCAAAAACCCCGTGTGTTGTATCTACCATGTCAACCAGGCCCCAGAGTTGATTTTATGTTTTCTGTCTGTCTCTTTTCTCATCTTAGAAGTCATACAGGGTTGTTTGGCTGAAACTTACATAAAAGTTAATATGAATTCAGAGTACATACAGGCAGCAAACCCTTAATCCCACCTTTCTGCAGAACTGTTTCCCAGAGATGCCATGTCAGTCAAGCCCACCCTCCTTTAGAGGGTTACGAGTCAGAGCTTTGATCTGCCAGCAGATTGTATGTAGTGGGAATGTTCTGTCAAGCCATCTTTCAGATTTATTTCTTCCTCCCTCTCCTCTTCCCCTGTTCCCATTGATTAGGATTCATAGCAAAGATCATCCATTAAAGCAAAACATTTGCAGAAATTTCAATTAAATATGCATCTGCCCAGTGGGTGACTGTTTTATAAGCAGAACTGGCAGTGTGGGATAACCTGGATTTGTTGAAACCAATCTTGGTTTCACTGTTGTTGAATCAAAAATGTAAAGGTATTTAGAGGGTATTAAAGGGAGACGCCACAGGTGAGTTGGGAAATTTCTGACCATGAACCTACTTGCATCATGAACATTTCTTGTTTTACAAGCTCATGTCTAAATATCCTTTGTCTATAGCAGTAAACCCTAAATGTGTACTCTGGACATATCTTTACAGTAAGAAAAGAAAACATCATGTATGGAAGTGAAATATTGCCAAAACTTATCAGTCCATGAACAACATTTTATTCCTGTCTCACTTTACTATCCATTTATGAGATTAAATCAGTCATTTTTGATGTGTTCAATGGAAAATATAAAAGGGACAATATCACTGTAGACCTTTTTCATAAATGCTTTTTCCTCTAGTTACATTTTATTGTTAAGAATAACACTTTTTAATAGTTGTACATCAGTTGAATGGCATAATAATAACTTGGCTTGAAGGACCTTAGAGGTTATAGGCCTTTACAATGGTGAATCAGTGGCATTCAAAATAAGGCATAAGCATATGGCATAAAAAGGTAACTTCAGTTTTATTATCATGTAGTAATTTAGTCTTGCTTGTTCTTGTCTTGGGTTTACACGACTGGTGTGTCCCATCATGGTGTCTTGATGCATGCTCAATCATCCAGGTAAGTAAATCTCCAAAAGTTGATTCTGTTAATCTGGACGTAGAGAAACATTTCGTCACTCATCCAAGTGACTTCTTCAGTCTCAGCTGACTCCAGGTTTCCACAATCTTTTAAACAGCACATTTGCATAATGACTGAAACCAGCGCACTGAAGGAACAATGGGCTGGGAGGTCGGTTCCTTAATCTTAATTATGGAAATTTTCATGACCATTGATCAACAACCACCGACCAAAACCCACTGATCAAAGACCACTGATCAATGGCCATGAGACCATCTCTGAATTGAGGAGGGGGCCTAAAGGTACATCTTTCACCATCTTACAATGCTGTGATTGCAGCCATTCCCCAACTCTCTGTGAATGGTACTCATGGCCACTGATCAGTGGGTTTTGATCAATGAGCAACCATCAGTGGTTGTTGATCAATGGTCAATTTGCAGAAACTGAAGAAGTCACTTGAATGAGTGATGAAACGTTTCTCCCACAAAACGCTACGTCCAGATGAACAGAATCAACTTTTGGACATCATGGTGTGTGAGTATAGGTCCCAATGTCAAACCAAACACAAAATAGTGTCAGCAGCACTGTCAGCTTAAACACAAGCAAGGCAAATGCTAGAGTTATATTTTATTGTAAGTATTAAAAAGTTTTAAGTTAAGGTACTTTCAGGATCAAGATAAAGTTATGTTTCTGGATATCCATGGGTGCATGTTAGTATGTCCCAGTGAAGAGCAAAACACAAGCTCACTCACCTAAACTCAGATATGCATAAACTCAGATATTCAGGTATGACTTTAATGGAGGAGATGGAGAGAAAATGACACAGATTGAATTTTATTTCAAAATAGAAGCTGTCATACCACAAAATAATTTAGTAAGGCTGCCAGGGGTTGAATGGCTGCATAGGCCTGGCATTAACACTTAGTTAGCTGGTTAGTAAACTAGCTAGTCAGAGGAGATAAAACCAATTACTTACATGTTTGACTCTCCAAACCCCTCTTATGTACTGTCACTCTGTTAGTGTAAGTCCAACAGGAAACTGATGTGGCTTTTAAAACTACAAATTATTGGATTTTTATTGGAATCCAGTGAGTTGTTCTGTAACATGAGTAGTTTTAGTTGGTAGCCTTGAATGAAAAGGATATTTGCTCAAGTATAAAATGCTTGTTGTGGAATTATACGCTCGGTATCATCAGCATACACTAGAGTAGATGCAAATTAACTGATTTTACAACTTACTTCTGAGTCTCATGAAGTATTCTGAGGAAACCTGGCTCTATCAAAATTTACATAACAGTAATGAAAAGAAAGCCAA
Organism: Haplochromis burtoni; assembly: GCF_018398535.1. NCBI lineage: Eukaryota > Metazoa > Chordata > Actinopteri > Cichliformes > Cichlidae > Haplochromis > Haplochromis burtoni. The sequence continues at coordinate 863,585 of NW_024582607.1, forward strand.
AGCTTGGTGGATCTTTGACAGATGCTGCAACGAGTTGCTCTCAAACATTAGTTATTCATGAAGAGTTTGTTATCTTGCATTTGGATCATCAGTGTGTGGCTGGGTGATGATGTATATTCAGTGTCACTCTCTCCAGTTATTTCTTTTCAGCTTTTTGCACTCTCAGCCCATCCAGTCCTCCTCCTCCTCTCCTCACCTTTCCAATAGTCTCCCACTTTGCTCACTGTATGACTCATCTAAATCTTCAACTTTTATTTCTGCTGTTTGCGGCGGCTCCCATGTTCACACATATTTGGCACTTTCAAGAACGGAGAGACTGACCAGAAAGAAAAACAACAATAAAACCGGCTTCTTAAAGCATTTTAGTTAATATAACAGAAATATGATAATAGCTGAAATATTAAGGTTTTTCTATTGTAAAATCTCTTCGTGCGCCACAGAAAAAAACAAGTTAAACCCATACAGTGTACTGAAACAATATTTTAACATTTTACTTCCCTTGACTTTTTTTGAAATTAAGCCACTGTTCACTGTGTCTGCACCCTGTGTCAGCACTGATTACCAGGCAATTTCACAGTAATCAGCTTAACTGTTGTTGGTGCTTTTTTACTTGGAGTGCTTGTTGATTAAGAAAGAGATCTAATGAAAAGTCAAAGAAAAACAGCCACTCCATCACTGGTGGTTCTCTTACTTCCCTCCTTCTGTTGGTGCTGATAATGAGTTTCATTAACTATTGTGGTGTTTGAGTGTTTGTTCAGGCGAGTTTAAAGTTGGTGAATATGCAACAGGTCATTGCAGTGAATTGTTTTCCTCCCACATGGTTTTCTGACCATGCAGCATGGCAGCAAATGTGCTGCAGAGATATCCATGCACTAATTAACACACTGGCTTCACATTAATTATATTTGTGAATATATAACTGATCTTCAAGCTGACAGATGCTGCAAACAACTATAATTATATGAGGTACAAAGCTGCTTTTGCAGTATAGGTATTAGATATCTGTTGTATGAAATGGTGATTAAAAGACCAGCTTACTCTTCAGACTATCTTTGGCGGGGACATGCTGTCCCTGGGAACCTATAAATAGAGTCCAGGGAGTGCTGGTGGTGATGGTGTTCGTTTGTGGATGTGCTTTTCCTCGTGCGTGTGTGTGTGTGTGTCTCTTGTTAACAGTATGATGGCAGCAGTGGGATTATGTTTAAAGATGGCAGAAAGTTCAGGGAAAATCTGCTCACCACTAAATTGAGTTGTCATTGCAGTGGGGATTCCCAGCTGTGGTCAGATGGGTTTTTAGCGTCTCAGGAGGCGAGGAGTGAGGCTTAATGGAGTAAGGAGGAGAGTAATAGAAATGCAGTGCCATATGTTAACCCATGAGCTCATGTTACCACAAAGTGAGCACAGAACATGTCAGCTGCTGTGGTGCATATGGCTGTATCTCTCATTAACAGTGAATATGGCATACAGTTCCAGCATTTTCTGTTTGTAATGAATTATGTTAAATAGTCTTATTGTGACATGTCCTGTAGCAGGAACATGGCTGTACATTTACACTTAGTACTGAGCTGAACCACTTTTGGCTTCAGAACTGCCTGAATTCTTCTTAACAGAGGTCAAACAAGGTCCTAGAAACACTCCTCAGAGATTTTGGTCCAAATTGAATGATAGCATCACACAGTTGCTGCACATTCACGATGCACATCCTCGTCCAAGACACTAGTTTGGGATGATTGGAACTTTGTGACACGAGGAGGCTATCAGAAGATGGGTAGAGTGTGGACATAAAATGGACATGGTCAGAAACAATACTTAGGCCGGTGGTGGTGTTTAAACTATGCTAAACGGTACTAAGGGGCCCAAAGTGTGACAGTAAGATAGCCCTTACACCATTACACCATTACACTGCCACCAGCAGCCTAAAGCTGCGATATAAAGAAGGATGGCTCTGTGCTTTCATGTTGTTTTTGCCAAATTCTGACCATACCATCTGAGCGTCACAGAAGAAACTGAGACTGATCACACCAGGCAACAGCTTCCAGTTTTTTATCGTCTCATTTTTTTAGTCTATGTGAATTGTAGCTTCAGTGTCCCATTCTTACTTAGACAGGAGTGCCAACTTCTACTGCTGTAGTGTATCTGCTTGAAGGTTTGTGCGCTTTGTGTTCAATACACATTGATTGTAATAAGCGGTCATTTGAGTTATTGCTGCCTTTCTATCAGCTCAAAGTAGTAATCTGTCAGTAGTTTGACACCAGCAGGTATTTTGCTTTAAAAGTTGAAAGAAAAACAAATTCTCAAAGGTTTTACCGTGCTGGTTGTTCTTTATGTCTCCAAAAGTTGTCTAGATTTTTTTTTTAAATGATGCTTTCAGGCACTAAGGAAACTGTGAGTTTCACTCTGAAACCTCAATTTAAATTGAAGGGTGGACGCACACCTTCAATTCAGAAGGAATGACATTTTAATCATAACATTTAATCTGAAGGACAATAAAATTTGAAAGCAGTGCTTAAACCTAAATGCATTCTTCATAACCCATGCAGTATATCATATCCCATTCCCCACCGAAGCTGAGGGAATAAACTTTCACGTTTCACAGAAATTTTTCCTTGATATAAGCCTTGCACTGAAGTACGAGCAGCAAATCCACAAAATGATAATTCAGAGATGTTGTTTTATTAACATAAAATCTAATTTATTTACAAAAAAATACTTCACATAAAACACCTGAAACACTACAGGTATTACAACCAGTCCATAAAAAACAGAACCTGAATCACAGCAAAGATTAAACTGTGCTTTTAAAATAGCCTTCTATCATTACCACTGCAGTCAGGTAAAATGACACACGTATCTGTAAAGCATGACAGCCATGAGTAATTATAGTGTAAAGTTAGCATCATTTTATTGGTTGTTTCTGCCTCTGACAAAGTTTGACTTGCATCCATCAATTCTCTCCATGTTATCTAATTCAGGGTGATTGCACCAACAGAATGAGGGAAGTTAGAAAACATTAAAAAGCACACCAAAAAAAACAAAAGAAAGACACACATAAGAGCAAATTGTAATCTTAGACTCAATATGAGGCTGGCGAAGCAGGGGCGGCAGCCCTGCAGTGACAAAAACAAGCTTCTCTTGTCTAAACTGGAGGCATTTCTTTCCATTGGAGCGGCTGTGGCTCATGAGGAAAAACAGGTCATTTATTTAATGTTAGTGGTTCAATCCCTGACTAGTCTGCATGTTGAACTGCTATGGACAAGACGCTGAACCGTACATTACCGTGATGCATCCATCAAAGTGTGAGTGTGTGGATGCTAGGTCAAAAGCACCTAGGCATATAAAGAGGCGCTTTTATGAATGTGTGTGCAGATTGGTGAAGGAAGCTTGTATAAGAAAGCGTTTTGAATGCTCAAGCAGAAAATAGAAAATCTCATTTGTACCTCCTCATCTCCTCTGCCCTCCATCTCCCTGCCTGTGACCCGGAAATCAATCCCAGTATGCAATGTTGAAGGATGTGTCAATTCTTAGAATGCTTGTCAGAGGAGCCTTCGTCAAGTGTTTACAGCTGAAGTATTTTTAGCTTCATTTTAAAAAGAGGCGTGGCACACAGCTGAAATATGCAAGCCATGGTGAGAGCAGGACTCTTTACAATACTTGTACCTTCTCATTCAATCAATTCAATTCAGTTCAATTCAATGCCATTCGGTTTTGTGTGTATACTACTAAATCATAACAACAGTCACTTCAGGGTGACTGTTGTTATGAGGTAAATACCCTAAAATAATAAAGTGAAATCCTCAACAATCAGACCCCCTATGAGCAAGCACTTGGCGATAACGGGAAGGAAAAACTCTCCTTTAACAGGAAGTAACCTCCAGCAAAACCAAGCTCAGGGAAGCACAGCCATTTGTTGCGACCAGTTGGGGATGAGGGGAGAGAAACAGGACAAAAGGCAAACTGTGAAAGAGCAGGAGATTAATAAAAACTAATAATTAAATACAGAGTGGTTTCAGTAAAGAAAGTCAAACAAAAATATATCCTGTCAAATTATGTCATATTGTGCATTCAATTAAAAGTGGCATTGTGTTCTAAGATCACAGCATACAGCTGTAGTTGGACTATAACAAAACAATTTATGTCAAATATAATATTAATTTCACATTATGTTAAAATTATGCTATGAAGCAAGAAGGATTTGTTCAAAGCACATTTCCTTGACGCCTCTCTTTCTCTGGCCTCTTGCATCGTTGGTGTCAGAGGCTAAGATGGGGTGAGGGCAGCTGAGTCGTGGAATTGTGGATGTGGAATTTAAATTAAAAAAAAAAAAGATTTACCACATTGACTGCAGACACAAACACACAACCCTACTGGTCGTGTTAACCAGAGTTCAGATTCAGAAACAGGTGGACCTTAACTTATCATTTCTGTAGTGTTGCACACACAAAGGCAGTTCTTAGTGTTGCGATAATCTCTGCAACTTAACCCCCCCCCCCCTGAAAAACAAACAAACACATTCCTTACAGTCTGATACTTGCAGCACATCTATATACCTTGACTTTTTCTAAAAACTCTGTTGTCAGGCAAGTTTGAGCTTTACCTTGTTCAGTGGATGTAATCCAACATGAATGTAAATCACAGGGATGCTGAAAATATGTCCCAAGCCTAAAGGGCAAGTTCTGCTTGACATTAACTAGTATGTACAAAGTGTTGTCCAACTGTGCTTCAAGGCTCTTATAGCAGATTTTGGCAGCAATGGGTTGCAAGAATCTTTGTGGAAAGGAAAATGCTGCACTTTTTTTTACCTTTCCTTCAAGGCATCCATGGTATTACACTCGTTTACATGCAAAAAACGGACACGCTTAGCTATAAAAATTTCAAAACTTGACTCAGAACTGTGACAGTTCAGAAAATGTGAGAGTAAGAGTTTCACACATTTTATTTAAAGCATATTTGCCACTTTACGTTTTTCCTAAACTTTGTTACAAAATGTATATATATCTGCTTTTATTGTCATATATAGTGAATAATTTCACCTTGAAAATCAAAGATAGACTTAATAATTTACCTCTAATTTTAACTTCAGAGAGGAAGAATGCTAGTATTTCGCAGATCTGCAGTCTTCTGGTTCCTCTTACAAACTGACTGTTAAAGTTCAAAGCAGGACATTCATTGTAGATTTTACCCATTTATTATCATTTCTCATCATAATGGCTTCCTTATGTTAACAAAGCAGTCTATTATATTTAACTGTTTCTTTTGTCAAAGATTCACTAGTTAGGCTCTCAGGCTGGTTTTAAAATGCCAATGAGGCCTTAATGTTTTTACAAATTCAGAAAAAAGTTAAATTGAATTCACTTCTATGTAGAAGCTAGAGTCCAACAAAAGTCCAAACAAGGAAGAAGCAGGATGATCCAAATAGGTAATAAAAAGTAAAAACAAGCAGACGGAGCAACATGAGGACACTAGGAGGAAAAACTGACACATTGAAAATGGAGACACTCGACTATATAAACTTATGAGGACAAGCTGAACCCAGTTACCCCAAAGTAGACAAAAACAAGGCAAATGAATATACTGCCTAACAAGTCAGGATTCTGCTGTTTTGTAAACATGACCAAAAGTAGTGTTCAGTTTGACAAGTTTTGAAAGAAGACAGACAGACAGACACGCACGCACGCACGCACGCACGCACGCACACACACACACACACTAAAGTAAGCCTGTATAGGTTAGCTAGTCATTAGGCTAATGTTAACTAATTCAAAGAGTAGAGATATTTGAATAAAAAAACACATTTATTTTATTTACGTTCACACAGCCCAAAAAGCTGTAACTTCTATCAATTACTGATGTTACTGCTGGTTAGTTTGGTGATACGTTACTTTACTGCCACTACTGGCATTGTTTTAGTAATTTATTTATATGATGATATCTGCAGAACATTATATGAGTGTTGACCTTAAGATTTGCTGTTTCGCATTTAAAGTGGTTTTATCCACATGCTACAGTCACACTAAGGGAAACTGTAGTTAGAGACTGTGACACAACCAGTGAATGAGTATTTACAATGAACTTGCAGTCTTGCCTTTTAAATGGTTACTTTGATGACCACTCAGATAGCAGTAAGGTGATGGAGTCATCTGTCAGTCTCCTTGTCAGTTTGCAGTTGCATGGGGTGAAGTTGGCAATTACATGCTGTTACATACATCTTAGAGGTTAACTCTGGCAGTTCACCACTTATGTACCATTTCAAGCTATTCATTGGACTTGAACGACTTGAATTGCAATAAATGGAAAAAATTAGATGTTGTAAAACTTTTTACTGGTAGCGTAGGTGCTTGTCAACCTTACTTTTATATAGGAATGTAACCAGAATAGAACCAGTTGCCAGTCAGTTGAGTCCCCAATTGCAAAGAGATTATTCCATCACTGAAAAAAAGGCCATGTTAGATTTACTTAATTCGATAGTGGACATTGGTTGCACACAATTGTTTTGCTTTGGCAGAAACTTAAACAACTTAGTTAAATCAAGTTATTCATATTCAATAAACCTGTTCATTTTGTGTTGATAAAATGTGATTGAAACATGTTTAGATGAAGTAAGTTGCGCTCTTGGAATATTTTAATCCTTCACAATTTTGTCATTTTATTCCAACACTATTCAATAACTTTTACCCCAATACTACTTGAACACTTAAATACTACATGTTGTCTTCATATTACATAATGTTCAACAAAGTCTAGAGTTTGGTTAACATAAAAATTGAACAGATCTACAACAACTGCCATCTGCCTATCTTTATCTGGGTTGCAGGGGCATAACCCTGAAGTGACAGGGTACACCCTGGACAGCTGACCAGTCTATCACATAGAGACAAACAACCATTTGCACTCACATTCACAGGTAATTTAGAATCACCAATTAACCTAACTCTAATGACTGCATGACTTTTAACTGTGGGAGGAAACTAGAATACCCAGAGAGAAAGCATTAGCGAGATTGTGGCTTTGAACCCAGTACCTTCTTGTTGTGAAGCAACAGCGCTAACCACCACGCCACCGATCCAGGCTTAACAAAAGTAGGAAAGCTATGATTTCAAGGCTTGATGCAGAATTTTCCGTATGTTTTTGTCTTGACAGGTTAAACCACAATAAATAGCAATAGCATACACGTGGTGTGTGTGTAGTCATCTGCCTCTTATAACTCCAGTGATTTTCCTGCAGTTTGAAATCTCACGCAATCTTGTGAATTTCCAGCAACTAACCACTCTTACTAGATTGTATCATGTCATCTCAACAAGAACAAATTAAGTTGTTGAATTTCATACAGATCCTACATGATTTAATTACGTTCAAGATAGAAACATGACATTTTTGTGTTCAAATTACAAGGTAGACTTTTTTAATGTAACAACCACCCAATTTATATTTTTCGGTATACCTAAAAAGGTAGAGGCAGCTGCTCGACTTGACTGAGACGGATGCCTTCCTCAAACCACGATCCAAAGCGCGCGAGATTGAAATCCCGTGCTGTGTCGCAAGATTTAGCATTGATATATTATTGATTTACTTCACTCGAACATGATATGAACAATTTAATATACCCTCTCTGCATATCATGTAGTTTCTACACTATATGGTTACACTTAACTTTAAAGCAAGAGGCAATTGTGTTAAATACATGCAAGATGCTTACATAAACCCAGGAGATGGCCAAGCCCTTTTTTCAGTGCAGTCAAACTTAGCAACATATGAGTGCACAAGAATCAACAGTAACATCTCCATAAGATGCACGAAGAGCTAATTGATATAATTTTTGTGATGTACTTTTATTACTTACATTTTGAAATAAAATATCTTCTAAGTGCTGGAAGGTCCCTTGGTACCTTTTTGACATGGATTCCATCTCATTACAAGAACAAAGGCTTACCTGGTATTTATCTGTCAGAGACTCAATACATGTGCCTTTTCAATTAAGCACTTATACTAAGATAAATCATATTATTATACAATAATATCGTGCTTTCTTTTATTATGTGGAGAAAACAAACTACTGAAGCTGCCGCACCCATGCTGAATGTAGAATTTGTCACCTTGAGCTCTTTCCTAGAGTCTGGGCCGTTCAGGACAAAGAATGTGAACTAGAGAATGATTCAATCACCTGTCAGAGTCAGGGTTTCAGCAAGAGGTTTGGAGAAACACTTGACCCACTGCTTTAAGCACTCAAAGACATTCTGCACACAATGGGCTTAAACACAGTCTCTTAACTTCTCTATAGGTAAGGCTCCATCTCTTGAAAATGACCTTGTCAGATTAAAGTGATATGCACTGGCAGCTTGTCCTCAGTAAAAGTATTGACCATTAATCATAATGCAGACTGCCTTTATTGTGTACAGAATATAGCTGTGAAGGACTATTTTGACTTAAAGCTTCCAGTTCCTTTAACATAGGCTCTCATCATGGGGTTTTGTTCTCCATGATTGTCTTTGTATGTCATGATATGAATGAGCACACCATAAACATAAACACTGATGGCTTTTTTAATTTATGTATTTATATATATTTGTATCTAATAATTTCCCACTGACACATACCTAATCTAGAACTGTTACAAACATTTCCACCAAATTAATATTACATTCCATTCACTTCAGTTCTATTTTGTTCATATAAAAGAAAATGGCCAATTCATAAAAACATTACCTCAAGGCATTATTTTTTGGGGGTTATCTACAATAATACAGAGATAACCTCAATGACCTTCCGATATGACCTCCTATGAGCAACCGCTTGATGCAATAGCAGTAAGATTTGTCCTATTGGCAAAAAAGCTAACTCCAACAAGACAGCGCCAATGTCAGTGACTATTGGATCAGTTATGCGAGAAACACGTCAATGGTCATTTTACAGATTGTGAAAAGAGGTTTAAGTGTAAACAGTTTCTGATAGACAGTTTTGTTTTTTGTTAATTTGCCTAGTCACTGTATAATCTGAGAGAGATTTTTTAATGCATTCCACATACAGTGGGGCAAAAAAGTATTTAGTCAGCCACCGATTGTGCAAGTTCCCCCACCTAAAATGATGACAGAGGTCAGTAATTTGCACCAGAGGTACACTTCAACTGTGAGAGACAGAATGTGAAAAAAAAATCCATGAATCCACATGGTAGGATTTGTAAAGAATTTATTCGTAAATCAGGGTGGAAAATAAGTATTTGGTCAATAACAAAAATACAACTCAATACTTTGTAACATAACCTTTGTTGGCAATAACAGAGGTCAAACGTTTACTATAGGTCTTTACCAGGTTTGCACACACAGTAGCTGGTATTTTGGCCCATTCCTCCATGCAGATCTTCTCGAGAGCAGTGATGTTTTGGGGCTGTCGCCGAGCAACACGGACTTTCAACTCCCGCCACAGATTTTCTATGGGGTTGAGGTCTGGAGACTGGCTAGGCCACTCCAGGACTTTCAAATGCTTCTTACGGAGCCACTCCTTTGTTGCCCGGGCGTGTGTTTTGGATCATTGTCATGTTGGAAGACCCAGCCTCGTTTCATCTTCAAAGTTCTCACTGATGGAAGGAGGTTTTGGCTCAAAATCTCACGATACATGGCCCCATTCATTCTGTCCTTAACACGGATCAGTCGTCCTGTCCCCTTGGCAGAAAAACAGCCCCATAGCATGATGTTTCCACCCCCATGCTTCACAGTAGGTATGGTGTTCTTGGGATGCAACTCAGTATTCTTCTTCCTCCAAACACGACGAGTTGAGTTTATACCAAAAAGTTCTACTTTGGTTTCATCTGACCACATGACATTCTCCCAATCCTCTGCTGTATCATCCATGTGCTCTCTGGCAAACTTCAGACGGGCCTGGACATGCACTGGCTTCAGCAGCGGAACACGTCTGGCACTGCGGGATTTGATTCCCTGCCGTTGTAGTGTGTTACTGATGGTGACCTTTGTTACTTTGGTCCCAGCTCTCTGCAGGTCATTCACCAGGTCCCCCCGTGTGGTTCTGGGATCTTTGCTCACCGTTCTCATGATCATTTTGACCCCACGGGATGAGATCTTGCGTGGAGCCCCAGATCGAGGGAGATTATCAGTGGTCTTGTATGTCTTCCATTTTCTGATGATTGCTCCCACAGTTGATTTTTTCACACCAAGCTGCTTGCCTATTGTAGATTCACTCTTCCCAGTCTGGTGCAGGTCTACAATACTTTTCCTGGTGTCCTTCGAAAGCTCTTTGGTCTTGGCCATGGCAGAGTTTGGAGTCTGACTGTTTGAGGCTGTGGACAGGTGTCTTTTATACAGATGATGAGTTCAAACAGGTGCCATTCATACAGGTAACGAGTGGGGGACAGAAAAGCTTCTTACAGAAGACGTTACAGGTCTGTGAGAGCCAGAGATTTTCCTTGTTTGAGGTGACCAAATACTTATTTTCCACCCTAATTTACGAATAAATTCTTTACAAATCCTACCATGTGAATTCATGGATTTTTTTTTCACATTCTGTCTCTCACAGTTGAAGTGTACCTCTGGTGCAAATTACTGACCTCTGTCATCATTTTAAGTGGGGGAACTTGCACAATCAGTGGCTGACTAAATACTTTTTTGCCCCACTGTACTTTTTTAAAAAGAATATTCTCAGCAACCACATATTTCTTTACTCAAAATAAATTCCTGTGAAAGCTAATCAAAGGGAGTTTTGCATATTACCCTGACCTGTATGGAGGCCTAACTAACTAAAAGCGGTGTTTTGATGTGAGTGGGTAGGCAATGACAGAACAGCGTTGTTTGATGAAGCACTTTGGTTGACTCTGAAATACCTTAGCAGCTATTAAATGATTGCCCTGAGATTTTGTAAAAAAAACTACATACTGAGCTGTGCTGAGAAACACACTTATTAGAAAATGGGTATTAATTATTTAGTTCAGATTTTAGCCATAAACATGGCCAATAGCCAAATGGATTAAGACAAAAAATCAAATAGACTTAAGCCTCATTACTCAGATGAGTAATTTCATAGGCGATGTTTGTGCCAGTCTTGATTTAGGAAAGCTTTCCAAATGCAACTGGTTACAATTTAAGCAAATGTACAAAAAGACCTTGTAAAAGTGTCCTGTCATTTTGACAATTTCACAATTTTACAACAATAACATCTCATTTATATCTACAACAGACAAATTATACATAAAATATTATAATATTGTCATGTTGCCTGGCAACTGCCTGACAGTGGTCTACAATGACCCTTATTTGAATACATGCAAACCTTATGGAACCTACAGCACCAAAATACCAAACAATACTGTAGCATGAGCATGTACATGTACCTGTACTTTACCACAATATAAACCCATTAAAAAGCGAACTATGTTTCTTTCTCCACTTTTATCAAAAACATAAAATAAACACAAGAAAAAAAAAGTTTACCTGATGACTATAATTAGATATTTGAGCTACAGCACTACAGTCATAGCCAGAGTTTTCTGAGTTTTCTGTATGCTCACACATGAACAAGCACATGCGGTGGGGCTAATGGACTAGCCTCTTGTTTCACAAAATAATTCAGGCCACATTCAGCTTTATCCGCACCTTAATGGTCTCTCTGGTGTGTCATGCTGTTTAGGAGTTTATGAAAGAAAGCAGGAGAGACAGAGGTGGAGAAGAGGAGAGGAAGAAAATAAATCCTTTATGTGACCAGCAGTGTTGTTCAAGTTACTTGAAAAAAGTAATCAGTGACTAATTACTGATTACTTCCCCAAAAAAGTAATCCCATTACTTTACTGATTACTTATTTTCAAAAGTAATTAATTACTTAGTTACTTTTTAAAAACACGATTTACAACCTGAATAGGTGATAAAGCGATAGATCTGTCAACCCAGTTCTACTTTTTCTGCATAATCCATCATACAAAATGTAATCAAATGGAAAAGTCTCTTTTTTTTAAACTTGTTTTATTAGTTTTAATCTTTTAACTTTAAGCATCAAGCAAAAAATAAATTATATGCACCATTCTCTGACTTGAAGAAATTAGTTTAACATTTAAACCTATTTTCTGCACATTCCAGCACATAAAATAAAATATTTGTGTTTACACTCACTCTTTCAAATAGATGCAAGTAAAACACAGCAGAAAGTAAATAAAATCAAAGACTAGCGGTCCTGTTGCTCTATTTTCACCTGTAAAGCAGGAGTGGGGTAGGCGGAGGTGTGCTCTGGTGCAGGTGTGGCGCAGCGGTCAGTGGAAGAATCCACGAGTTTCTCTGTGAATTTCCCATTACGTCGTAGCGCACTCAGAGCTTGTTTAGGGGTTTTTTTCGGTGTAAAAAGAAGTTTTCTTCCCACGCACAATGGACACTAATGTTTTTGTCACTTTTTATGGAATTAAACTCAAAGTAAGGTCAGTACTTCCAAGCTTTAAACGCTGCACGCTCATACTCTCTCCCGCACTCGATATGTGATCCATTGTTGATCTGATTGTTGTCACGAATGTCGCACTCGCTTACGTCACTGTCGTGAGACATTCTCGCAAAAAAATCACAGTTTTAGTAACGCAGTAATGCAGCGTTCCTACGGGAAAGTAACGGTAATCTAATTACCGTTTTTGCAATAGTAATCCCTTACTTTACTCGTTACTTGAAAAAAGTAATCAGATTATAGTAACACGTTACCCTGGTGACCAGCCTTCATAAACAGAGACAGTGAGATAAGTGTTGGCAGTAGAATATTAGCTTTATCTTTAATTATTATTTTTTCAGTCAACAGAGGCCTTAAAACAACAGCTTCTCTTCTGTTATTCAGCCAGGCCTAACTATGATATTATGCTGTGATTGCATAGACTATCAGATAGATTTGTTAGGCCTCTTGCTGATTACATCTCTTTCTATTAAAGCAGCGGCAGCAGTATAATTACTCTGTGCAAATCAGTGAAAGTTTTCCTCACTGGGAGGACAGAGGAGGCAGCAGCGAGGTTGAGTGATGACTCAAAACCCGCCAGCTGCTGTCAGACCTTTAGAACCAAATACCTGTTTTTCTTTCTCTGAATCATTGCTGTCATGTTTATACTGTGCCCTGAAAGTCCTCTCCTCGCTATTCTGTGAACAGATTTCAAGATTTCATGTTTGTATATTGGATTTTTCCTCATGTTTTTTCCCCTGTGGTCTCAGATGCTCTGCACTCTTGGAGATGTTTTTCTTTGCATCATATCATTTTTTTCATATTGGTACTCATGTAAAAATAGGTGATAGTCAAAGGGTGAGAACATACCAATATGGGTAACCTTTAACAGACAGATGGATGTTTTCAATATAAAAAATATTCCTTAAAAATATGCTAAATAAAGAGGACTTTTCACTTTGTTTTACCAGCATTTGTAAATCAGCTCAGTTGTTCTCTACTAATACTTGCTATATAGCAACGTAGGTTTGGAAAAGGGATTATAGCCTCCATGGATACAAAAGCAAAGAAAGAGACTTGTAATGCAGTGGTAAATTAAATATTGTTATAGGTGCAATATTGGATCAAGGCCTGGATTTCAGGTCTGTGGTTGGAGTGTTAAGATAATTTGCTTTAATGATTTCCTGCAAAACTGTAATCCTAACCGGTTTTGCAGAAAACTCTAAATATATGGCAGGGCCTTTCCTTAAAATGCATCCATTTATATTATGGAGCTGTTTATTTTCACTTATCAAGCTCCTTTAAGCTCAATAAGCAAGTATCATCTGTAGTTAAATCAGTTTTTTTTTCAACTGTGCCAGATTTCTAAAGCTAAGCATTATATACCACACAGGGACCTGGAAAAACGTATCCACGCTTTTGTGACCTCCAGGTTAGATTATTGTAATTCTCTCTACTGTGGTCTCCGAGCCTTCTCTCTTCGAAGGATGCAACTCGTTCAGAATGCTGCGGCTCGCCTTCTTACTGGAACTAGAAAATTTGACCCTATTTCTCCGGCTCTTGTTGATCTACACTGGTTACCAAATGAGTTTAAAATCTTGCTACTCACTTTTAAAATCCTGAATAACATTACCCCCAGCTACCTCACTGACCTCCTCAATCTGTACACTCATTGTCGTGCATTAAGATCATCAGGTCAATTACTCCTGGCCCAACCTAAGTTTAGACTGAAGACCAGAGGCGATCGTGCCTTTGCTTCATCTGCACCCAACCTTAGGAATAGCCTCCCTGCTTCTATTCAAGTCTTGGACTCTATCCAATCCTTTAAATCAAGATTGAAAGCATATCTATTTGACTTTGCTTTCCTGACCAGTTAATATCCTTTTAAATCTTTTAAATTTTAAACTTTTAAATCTTTTATTAAATTGTATTAAATGTATTATTTTATTATTAATTTTACTTCTGTTTTTGTTTTTTTAGCGGATTTTGTATTTATCTAACTCCTCTGGTCTGTTAGTGCCTCCATCCTGTCTGTGCTAGTGCCCGATTTGTACCCTGTTATTGCCTTATGTTGACTCTCCATATTACTGTGAAGCACTTTGGTGTGCCTTTGGGTTTTTAAATGTGCTATATAAATAAAACTGTATTGTATTGTATTGTATTGTAAATGTAGTGCAAATATGTTGGTAAAAAATTTAGGGCTGATTCTTCTGGGTAAACCAGATTGTTTTTTGCATCATCAAAACTAGACTGACTCAGTGGTGGTGAGGTCAGGGCTCTGTCAGCTATACCATCTGTTGTTTTTCTTGTCAATGGACACATGTTTTTGAGACATTGGCTTTATGTGGGGAGTCATCTCATGGCTCAAGACAAGAAAAACCATATCTGATTAAAACCCAGAGAAAAAAAAGGTGTTTTATTAAAATCAAAACATGTAATATTCTGCCGATGAAAAGCACAGTAAGTACAACATTTGTCTCAGTGGATCACCTCCTTTAGAATAAATAGCTTCCATAATTGTGTACCAGTTTGTGACACTGCTTTACTAAAAGTATTTTCTACTCTTTTGAACAAAGTTTTTTCAGCTGCTTTGAAAGAAATCTCACAAGATTTTAAGGAGTTTGGGAAACTTCCACTTTGTACCGTTTCATAACCCTATATTTCATCCTTTGTGAAGCATTCCTTGGTGAATTTGTTACTGTGCTGAAAATCATTATACTGTTAAAAGATCCACTTTACTCTCTTTTGTCCTTGCATTTTCTTCAGACACTCTTATTCGGATGACAACTTTATAGTTAAAATGTATTACTTTAACTTTAATTACTTTACCCTTCCTCTGAAGCAGCAAAGCAACCTGAAAGCTTTCACCACAATGCTTAATGTCTGTTATGAGGTTCTCCTCCTGAAAATCTGTCAATTATTCCTACTTTTACTGTAGACAAACATCTCTCATGTCTTTGATATGTCTGTCTAGAATGCATCAGACCAATAGATGTAGTCTTTGCCTGTGTGGTAGTTTGCATATTGTAGATGCTCTGATTTTCTTTTTAGACAGCAGAGACCTTTTTCTCAATGCCTTTAATGGGTATTTTTTTGCAGACTGTGGGTTCCTGGAGAGTTTACATCAAATAGTCATAAATTCTACACTGCTTGTAGATTTTCCTTTCAGAGGGATGATTTATTTCACATTATTCTGAAAAACCCCTTAAATCTCGTGCCTGACAGGTGTATAAGATTTAACAACTTTGTTTTTTTCTGAAGGCCTTGGGAGCCTTTTTAAATCCTTACATGCTGTCACACTTCAAAAGCAAATAGAAGAAAACTAGGCCCAGGTTTCAATATGATAGTTCCACCTATTTTCCCTAATGAACTTCCCATCATTCCTTCCTATTCTAGAATCTCTGGTTCATTTATTAAAACTGTGTGACTGATGTTGTTTGTAATATTGTTTTTTATCAGCTTTACTCATGAACACTTTTTTAAAAATGATGAAGTCTTTCCTTGTCCAAAAAAGAAAAAAATCTTTCTATATTGATATATAGTTATTTTTTCATGATTATTGATATTTTGAAAACTCTTCAAATCCAAATGATGAAGTGATAAATGTGTTTTCAGATGTCATAAGAGAGAAACAAACCAGATGAGGAAGGATCTTAACGAAAAGCAAGCCGATTTATAAACTGATGAAAGAATAAGAACAAAGATAAACAGATACTAAGACAACAATAATCTGAACTAAATTGAGAAAGCAAAGCTAAACCTGAAACACTGAAAACCTTGAACATGAGATACATGGAACATGATGCATGAAAAACAGAGGACCTGACAATGAACAAAGGAACATATACACAACAAATACACGAGGGTGACGAGGGAAATGAAATCACCTGGGGAACACACCTGGGACAAATTAAGCCTGACGAGACAGGAGAAAGCAAAGCTAAACACGCTGAACATGGAACACAAGACTGTCACAATAAAACAGGAAACAGTGAGACGTAGACTGACACACAAGCTTGACACAGGGGTAGCATGTCTTGATTTATGGGCTTTTCTGTGTTATGTAACAATGGCTGGAGCTGAGCAAACTGCACTGAGACAAGCAGGGAAATGATATCAGTCATGATCTTCCATGCAATCTACATATAGTGGAAACAAAGGTAGCAATAGCAAGTAAATGAGTTTATATAACATGTCATCTTACGAGATAAATATTCTCCTATTAATACATCTGTGGACGCCTCAGGATAACTTTTGCACTTTTGCTTTCGCGCTTCTGTACTTTGTAATGCTCCACACTCCCTCACTCTCTCTCTGGCAGCTTGTTCTCTGCAACGGCTCTCTGCTTCAGCAGCTCTTCTCTCCTCTTTTCTCCGGCCTGGTCGCTACTGAAATAGGGAAGGCATGATTAGATGATGCTCGCCGGCTGCAAAAACCAGCCTCGCCTGTCACCACACCCTGAAGCAGCTGTTCCACTCCCTTTAAACACCTGCAGCAGTAATATTAATCCATGACAAGATGGGGAAATCTTTTCTGCAAAAGAAATAAATTTTTTTATACTTTATGTGAAATTTGCCAACAAAACAGTTTTACGTGTAGTCGAACTTTTGCTTGACCACTTGTTATTGTCAGTTATTGCTAAATAATTTGATTGATTGATTGATAATACTTTATTTATCCTTTATTTATCTTCATTTGGTTGGAGTTTGAAAGTCTGTCTACTGAGGCTCTGCATTCAGTGGGTGGCTTTGCATAATCTGGCCAGCAGCCGATTCTTTAATTGATTTGCATACTCTGCAAGGTCATTCTCAGAACACTTTTCCTGAGCATATGCCACTTGAGAATTAGAGAATTGGATTCTAGAGTAAAGAGTTGTCATTTGTTAGCAGTATAAAAGTGTCTAGGTGTATCATAAAGCCATGCCTGTGGAACTGATTAAGGCCCACATCAACTTCTTCTTCCACCCACTATTTATGAATATTTATGGGATCACTGAGAGGCCATGGAGACTCATTAACAGACCTGGTAGAAACCTGCAGCCTGTGTTTTCGTCTGCCCCTCACTGCTTTGGTCCTGAGTGCCCCCTGAAGCCCTGCTAGATAAGACTGAGCCACAATAATCACTTTTTCCAGGATCATCTTCAAAATGAGCCGGGCAATATCTTTTCTAACTCACCAGATCAACATTCGGCTCAGGTTTCTGCCAGTCTTCTTTATGTGTAGCTGTCCATGGTGCCGAGAGACTCGCCTGCATGTGCTTCATGTTACGGATGAGTAAAGACTCTTATCTCTGTGCATGCAGGAAGTTTTCCACATTCTGCAGGCTGTATACTGTTCTGACCATTGCTTTGTGCATCCTCTCTATCCTCGTAAGACTCCAGGATTAACGCATCGATCCTTGTAATCAATAGCCAAGTGTTTTTAATCAAACCTGCATTGCAGCTTCAACACACAAGTGTGTGTGTATGTGTGCATGTGTGTGTGCACGTGTTTAGCTCACTGAGTGGATGTAATAATCTGTGCGTCCAGGATGCAAATCCAGTTGCAGAGTAGAGGGGAATAAGAGGAACAGATAAAGAAATGCACAAAAAGTGAGACTTTTAAAGGTTTTATGTTGTACCGAGGGAGCGAGCAGAAAACCTGGCTGAGTGAGGAAACAGCAAGCGAGACAAAGACAGATTTGAAGGCTTTTTATAGCAACTTGTAACATGTGGTTCAACGCGGCATTAAAAAGACCTGCAAAATGATAGAAGGAGGCAGAAGAGACAGCGGCTGGTGGATCAAGTCAACTCAAGAGCAATTGGAAAAGTGATAGCATCAAAATATTTTTTTTTAATAGACCACAATATTTTTAAATTGTAAATCTTTGCTAATCTATCTAATTTGTCTCTAGTGAAGTAAAGCAATTGAAGTTCTAGTATTTAACTTTTATTAACCCGTTAACAGGGTTAAGGTGGTCCAGAACTCTAAGGAATAGCGTTCTGTCACCTTTGATTAAGAAGTTAATAAATAAATCTCATTGGCAGTTTCACACCTATTAGGCCTATAAGTCAATATGTCATTTTACATGTTGCACCCTTGCACTCCTTTCAGCTGAGAACATCAGTCGAGCTATGATTGCCATTAACAGTTCATATGGAAAGGATTTTTTTCTTTTCTTTTTCTGTAGGTAATTTCCTGAAGGGAAGCCACTTGAATCAGAAACCATTTCGGACATTTAATGGTTACTGGTCCTCGAACCGTATTCAAGGATTTTTACTGGTTGGCTATTAGGTGTAATTTCAGCATCATTCACCGCTCAAGTAATGGAGCCTTGCTGATGCTGCCAAAGGATTTCACTCCTTCTTATACAAACTTACTGAACAAACTAACCCCTAACCTTGTGTGACTGTTTGTTTGCCTGGGTCACAGCTTGTTACAGTACTTTACTTCAACAACAGCTTGCATTCATGTGGGTGTTAAACAGCGTTCAGTTTGGTTTCATTCTGCTTGTTGCTGGCCAAATGGCTGCTGGAACCTCTGAAGCAGCCTACGTCTTTTTGCATCACACTACTAGAAGCTTATCCTACCTGTGTGTACAAGTTGATGCAAATTCAAGACCACTCGTGTCAGCCAGAAGATACAGGTGCACTTGAGCATACGAGGCTAAAACTGTACACACTGTAGATCTTGATGAAATCCTGTGTGTAATGACAGCAAAACCTCTCTGACATCAATGCACCACATTTTCAACACCTTGGATTTATTAAGGCCATTTCTCTTCATTGCGCAAACACTTTCAGTGATGATTTATACTCTGAGATAGGTATTGTCGAGATAATGTGTAAGTATATCCTCATAATGTGAATCATTTATCAATTGTTTTTTTCATAAGAAGGAATTTATCCAATTTGAGAAGGAACTGTTGTATCAAATAAGTACAAACTACATCCATTAGAGTTCCATCTATTGTAATTATCACCATGCCAGCATTTCCAAGGATGGAGAGTCTATCCATAAGAAACTTTTAAGAAATATATCGAATTCTACTGCTTCTAAAAACATATATGTTTTGTTGTGAGCATCATTAGTAGGGATGGGTATCGTTTAGGTTTTATCCGATACCGGTGCCAAATCGGTACTTTTGAAACGGTGCCGGTGTTTAAACGGTGCTCAAACATCACTCTTGGCTGGAAGCAGTGCTTAAACAATGGAAAAAACACAAACTTAAACCCTCTCATGTTTAACTGTTTCCCACTTTTTCTTTGGTCATTTTAGCCTTTTTGGCCAGGGTGAAGGGAGTATCTGCCATCAAACAAGAGGACAGCCGCATGTAGCTATGATGATGTTTGCTAGTTCACCTTACATGCATTAATGTAATAACGTGGTTAGCCTACTCAACGTAAATTACACGAACAACATGAAGCTACTCATGCAGAGAAGAACGGCTGCTGCTGCCATCATCATCCGTCATCATTTCTGCTACACTGGCAGGGCTAGGGGCCAGGACTCTATTCTTCGGGTTTTTGGGGGATGTTGCTCAGGGTCCGATAACTGGCAACCCACCCGACGTGCACGGTGTGAGGTCTCGCAGCAAGCTATCAAATACGGCGCATTTCTCGGCTTTTAAAAAAACCGCTATGCGTCGCCAGGTGTTTCATCAGATTTGAGGTGTTACCTCCTTTGACAGAATCACAGTATCAGCTTAAAGCACTTGTTGCTGCTGAGTTTGCATATTTTGCTGTGAAGTACAGCCAGACCTCTGAGCGCTTCGCCTTGGACATTTTTAATCTGTAGCTCTGCTCTAACAGAACGTACGTACCTGGCCCCGCCTACTATCCTCGGAAACGTAAAATGATTGGCTAGAAGTGTATCACAGCTCAGGAAAAAAAAGCACCGAAATAAAGCACCGAAATGTGCACTGCTTTTCGGTCTGGTTACTACCGTTTATGTCAGAACCGGACACCGGTGCCCATCCCTAATCATTAGTCTTACTTCAACAGATACATAAAAAAGAAAAAAGTTGCTTTAAGTTGCTTAAAGAAGAACTGATTTCCAAGAGAGCGACCAGCTTCATCTGAAAGCTGCCCCAAATTGTGAGCCATGGCCACGTTCTATACATAATATTGTTTCAGCAACAGGGGATTGGGCCACACAGGCCTTTCACTTTTGCCCGATCCACATTTTACCAGATCTCTACAGCCCCTCCAAAGGGTAAATGGGAGATTGACACATGGATTAGGCTACGTTCACACTGCAGGTCTTAATGCTCAATTCCGATTTTTTGATCAAATCCGATTTTTTTTGTCTGCTCGTTCACACTACAAATAAAATGCGACAGCAAACGCGCTCTAGTGTGAACGCTCAAAGCGGCCCGCATGCGCAAAAGAAGATGTCACACACAACGCGCTCTGTTTAGACCCAGAGCAAACAATATTGTTTGACTGATGGCCCTTAATATAAAGACTTCGGACTTCACGTTTCCCAATTTTTGCTTTAAGTTATTTTGTTATTTACATAATAATGTAGATAACCTAATAATTATCCTTATTGCTGTTTTAGAGAGGAGCGGTGCTTCAAAGGATAGTTGCAGATTTCTGTTAGAATCTGCAGATTATACAGTACAAATAAAATGTTCACGTTTCTCCAACGTTGTCTTCCCAACAGTTTCACCGGATGGCCCGGAAGCGTTCGTGATGTCTTCTCGGGCGCTTCTCCAGAGCTGATAATTGGCGTGTGCCTTGTGTCAGTGACTTAAAAGACGGATTTAATGCGACATGACCGTTCAAACAGCAGTTGCTTTCTAAAACATCGGATATGTATCGGATTCAGTACCACATACGAAAGTGACCCAGATCGGATTTGAAAATATTGGATTTGTGCCGTTCACACTGTCATACCATGATCGGATATGGGTCGCATAGGGTCAAAAAAATCGGATTTGATGCGCTTTCGCCTGCAGTGTGAACGTAGCCTTAGTGTGGTGTTTGCAGTGATACAGATGCTGTGCCAGTCTGTTTTGGTAAAGAGAGATATGAACGAGAAAACAAACCTTTCAATTTACCAGTCAGTGTTTGTCAGGAGGGCCCTGCGACAGACTGGCGACCTGTCCAGGGTGTACCCCGCCTCTCGCCCTATGACAGCTGGGGTAGGCTCCAGCGCCCCCCGCGACCCTGAAAAGGATAGGCGGAAGCGAATGGATGGATGGATGGGTGTCAGGGGTGGGCAACTCCAGGCCTCGAGTGCCGGTGTCCTGCAGGTTTTAGATCTTACCCTGGGTCAACACACCTGAATCAAATGATTAGTTCATTACCAGGCCTCTGGAGAACTTCAAAAATGTTGAGATGGTAATTTAGCCATTTGACTCAGCTGTGATGGATCAAGGACACATCTAAAACCTGCAGGACACCGGCACTCGATACCTGTAGTTGCCTACCCCTGGTGTAGCTAGATATACGAATTTGTAGATATGAACAGCGGAAATCAGCTTCCTGAAAATGATGTCTGGACTCTCCCTTAGACATAGACAGAGGAGCTTGGTCATTGGGAAGGTAGTCGGAGTAGAGCTGCTTCTCCTTCAAATGGAAAGGAGCCAGTTGTGGTGGTATAGACATTTCACTAGGATGTGTCTTGGGTACCTCCAAGATGAGTTGTGAAGCCAGCATACCCTACCAGGAAGAGACTCCTAGCAGTCCTAGGACCCACTCAAGAGATTACATCTCTTGGCTGTCTTAAATGCCTAGGTCTTTCTTCAGAAAAGCTGGAGGAGGCAGCACCGGGTAGAGAGCTCTATGGATGCTGTGGGACTGTTGTGGCCGACATGCCTCAGCAACACTGTATCGAGCTGGAAGGCAGTACCCCCTCTTTAAGAATTGGAATGGAGATTGTCCACAATTTGCTATGTTCAACTAGGGTGATCATACATCAGCCAGGGAAGGTCTATGTCAAGATACTGGAGAGAGACTGCCTCTTTTAGTCAAAACTGACATTCTGGAACAATGGTGTGGTTTTCACCCAGATTCTAATTATACTGGACCAGCAAATGATCCTTTACCAGGACAATAAATGTTTAAACAGAGAATGTAGACAAGACACTCCTAAGAGAGGCAGAAAATATTGAACCTTGAGAAAAACTGTCTTAAGTTTGTAAAGACCTTAACTGACAATGACTGAATGAGACAGACTATAACAAAAAAACATGGCTGACGTTACTCAGGAAGTACAAGGCAACTTTTCTGTCAAACACAGAGGTTGCATGCGGTCAAAATATGTCTGCTAGTCTACATTAAAAATACCAATTGAAGAAGTTATTTCCATAATGTCAACTACACTTGTACTGACCACCTATTTAAGAGACTTATAAACTGCAAGTCTTCTAAACTCACCATTGCACAGTGAGACAGAAATCCTCTAGATGGCTCATTTTCACAGGCGTAAATTAAGCCTAGTTTTAGATTCAAATTGTTTCAGAGGAGATAAATTAAAGGTTTCCTTTCAGTCTGGGACTAGGCTTAATCCTTGACTGTGGAACTGGTTGGATATCCTATTAAAATACATTTAAATGAACTAATCTTTTTCCTTGATGCATCTGTTTTTCTTTTATGACCCACTAAAATTCATGAAATATGTCTATAATTTATTTGCATTTCAGCTGGGTTTCATTTCTAAGTATCAACCAAGTTCAACTGGAGTGATAAGCTGAGATTGCAGTACAACAGTCATCGCTGTCCAAAATCCATACAAAGTA
Organism: Haplochromis burtoni; assembly: GCF_018398535.1. Classification (NCBI taxonomy): domain Eukaryota; kingdom Metazoa; phylum Chordata; class Actinopteri; order Cichliformes; family Cichlidae; genus Haplochromis; species Haplochromis burtoni. The sequence goes on from NW_024582607.1 coordinate 886,709, forward strand.
CTTGTATGGAAGCCCAGCTATTCATACAAAGCTGCAGTATTGTAGCAATGAACTGGCTTGGTTTGTAGCTCTGGTGTTTACTGTGGGGAGTTTAGTTTTACAATTCCTGCAGGATTTTGTTTAGATGTACCTTCTTGTCATCTGAAAAGGGGAGAACTGTGGCCATTATGAGATGCAGCAAATGTCAGTAAAGTCTATTGTTCTTAAAAAAGAAATGATTGCTGACTGGTGTCTGGAACAGTTTAGGATTTTGATGATATGCAGTGTAGCACTTTCATTTGTGTATGCAATATTAAACACATTCTTGGCTCCCAGGTTTTGATCCCAGAGAGGGGATGTTGTCATCACTACCTTGTTTTCTTGCCAATATTTTCCCATTTCTACCTTTTGATCGTGTTGAAAACAGGGTGAGAAAGGCTGTAATTTTACCCATTTACTGGAAATATGCTGTTGGTGAGATTGTAAATACAACAATGTCTTTGTGTGCATGTGTGCATCTATTTACAGACTTGTGGCTTATATGATTTGGGTGTGTGCGCGTGTATGTGCTTCTGCTCTCCACTTATATGCCTTTTCTAAGTATGCGTGCACCTGTCTTATTGAACATGGTGATGGGTACAGAGTGAAGTGTCTGGGAGGGTGAAACAGGAGAACGAAGAGGATTGATTTCGAGCTTTAAATAAACACACTCTCCTGTCCTCCAGCTGAGTCCACCAGACATATATCTGCCCCACATGCCACTCAACTCACCTCCTCTCACCACAGACAGAAAGTGTGTGTTTACAGCAGTCAGTTGATCCCGAACCACTTGGAGAAATGTTAGTCAAAGTAAAATATTGCTTTCTCCCTGCTTTTCTTTAATGTTTGCAGCTGGCTGCAGCCCTTCGAATTAATAATTTGTGCTGACAAATTGCAGCATTCCCTCCCCAAAGTGGCTCATTTGTCCTCTTAAAGGATAAAGCAGCAGTGAAAAATGCACCATGTGAGTTTTCCTTTTGGTATGTGAGAATGGTTCGCCCTGTCTCTTGGTAGCTCTCTGCATGACAAACTTTGTGAGAGGCTGTGTGAGAGAATATATTATGTGAGAACACACACAGGTGCCATCTCCTGTCTGCACACAAAGCATTGTTCAGTTTGATATGATAAAGGCGATGCAGTGGAAAACACTGAAAATTTGGTATTTTTATGTTTTGTTTTGTTTTTATTTTATACTCAAAGATTTATAAATGATTACCTATTGCACTGAAGCCCTTGTGGCTTACTTAAAGGTGATTTAAGAAATCCACAAAAGCTTGCAGATCTCCCATGGTTGAGCCACTAATGAATAAAGCACAACATAATAGAAAGTGCATGAAGTTATTGGTCTGAATGTTATTTCCTCCTAAAGTGACTAACATGGGACAGCTGCACTGTTTCTGATGAACTGTGTTGGGGTTAAAGAAGCTAAGAAATTTAGAAAAAGGAAAAAAATGATGTGAGCTTAAACACTAGAACCAACATACCTGGTTCTTCAGCAGAGATTTTTACACAAATTCAAGTACATCAAAAGTGCTTCCTTCTAACTCTTGAGCCAGAGATGGTGGTGCTTTGGAGAGTTTGATACTCTCAGTAAGGTATCATTTTAAAATCTCCTGTATTCAGTTTATGAAACTTGGATGGACCCAATTCAAGAACTTTAAAACGACAAGTCAGCCACGTCATTATGAATGATCCATAACTTGGCAATGAGGTTTGTGGTAATTATTGTTGTTCTTTGAATCCAGGAGGATTGAACTCACTATTTGAATTCTGCCATCATCTGATGAAGAAGTTATCCAAATGATAACAGGATATGCGGCTAACCTCATACCACAGTCACAGCATTGATTTTTAGTTCCTTATTGTATAACATCAAGTTTTGGATTTATTATTTTTTTCCCATTGCTGTAACGCAGTCATTTCCTAATAAGGACAAATAAACTACTCCTTCCTCTTCCTCACATTTATAGGCACTGTAAAGCGCAAAGATTGTAAAAAGCAATTTCATTACCTCATGCAGTGATTAACCTTTCCCAGTGCTTCTGTTCCCAGGAAACCCTGTTCTTACCTCTTTTGCAATGTGTGCTCTCTGTCAAAATGACAGACCCTTGAACTTGAATTTAAATTTGGATTGTATCATGAGGCCGCTTCACTTTTTTCCTCCTGCACATGAACTAAAACCAGCTGACTGCGGCCGAATTGCGCAGAAAGGAAAACGCATTTTAGTTCAACATTACCCTAACTATAATGTTTAGTTCCCTAACATTTTTACATTACTGCATTACTGTATAATGTAATGTGATTACAGTAACATGTTACTTTGGAATGTGTTACACCCAACACTTTTCCAGTTATTGTAACATTCTCCCTCTTCTCCTTCATACATTACAGAAGAGCTCAGAGAATTTATTTTGCACAACCCCATATTCACACTTTTGTGTTCTTTAAAAAATGCACTGAAGGACCCTTTCTTGATTATGGAACATGAAATCCTGACTGAGGACAGTTTTTAGTTACTGCATGGTGCTACATGGATCTCTGGATCCCATCTCGTCTGTTTTTCCTCAAAGATGGTCAAAACACACAATTATTTATCAGTGCATCAGAAATGCAAAGAAGCTAAAATGAATCTTAGATAGCTGAGAAAGACACAAAAGCATGGCCCTAGCTGTTTCTGTCAAATATCTACAAACAGAACTTGGATAAGAAGAGTGCAGCAAAAGTTCCATGCTTATTTGAATGCTCGGCTCTTTGCTCCTCTCCTCCCATATGTCAGGATAATATTTGCACATTATCTGGCCTTTTCGTTTTTCCATGGCTGAATATCTGATCTGGTGCAGCCAGCATATCTATTAATGGTCTTCTGGTGGCTCTGCCTCCCCCTCCCTTGATTCAGAGATTACCATTTAGCTGCACTGCAACTCTGCTATTGCTTTCCTGACAGGAAGCACTACAACAGCTCTGCAACACATTTCTGTTATCTCGAAATTACAGTATGCTTCTCCTCCTGTCGCCTCACCTTAGGCCTTTCACTGTTTACAGTAAATCAAATTTACTCATTCATTTTAGTTCCTAAGCATGATGAACATGTTTTAAAATGCAACAGTTCTGTTATTTCTTGATAGCGTTTTTTGTCTCTGTTGCCCATGCTCCCTAAAAGAATGAGTAAATGAAATTTCCAACTAAAGAGATGTTTTCTGTTATTTCTCCTGTGTAGTCGTGCATTGAAAATTCAAAAACCAAGTCAAAGATTGCTGTAAACAGAAATAAGTTTAGAGAAAAACAGTTTGCCAGAGACAATTCCATCTATTTATATATAAGCTCTCTCTCCAGCCTTGGACTGTCTCACTGTTGGGAAGATTTTATTTTTCCCAGCGCTGTGCGCCCATAAGTACAAGTGCTCTTACGAGCTTTCTGTTAGGTGAGATAACTGCTCTGTGGTGACCATTTAGTGGCAGCCATCTGTGAGACAATATGCAACAAAGCTTATTTAAGGCCCACACAAGAATTCAACTGCCCACCCGTTGATCTATCATGATCACTATCCTTCTACTATCATTCTTCTCATCGCAATACTGCCAGCATCGCTATGCTAGCCGTGATAAACATCATGATATTACATAAAGGTACTGAGTAGAACAGCACCTTGATTCCCATTTAACTGCTGTTGAGATTTTCACCAGGGGGTGCACAATTTGGTGATGGATAACATCTACCAGATAGTATCCATCTACCATTTACCATCGCAGTATATTACCCGCTAATGCCATTGATTAGCTCATTAGCTAAAAAGAAAAAAAAAAGATATGGTAAAAATGTGGTCTTTTGTTCACTGGCTCACTTTAAAAGTAATTCTCTTAACCATTGCTTTATGGACAAATAAGTTAAACCTGCCACTTTTTCCCCCCTAAAAAACAAGTCTAAATGTCTAAACAGCCGTTGGACATTTCTCCACTCTTTCCACATTTCCACACCAACGCTGAAGAACTCAACATAACCTTTTTCATTGAAAAGGTCTATAGACAGGTCAGCTCAACTCACACGTAGACACTTTGATCTGATTTTGGTCAAAATGCTGTTAAAGAGTTACGTTGGTTTGTTGAAGTCTTTGTTGTGAGTTTGTTAGATACCCATCACATCAAACAGCTGCAGAAACCACTGTGCATCTCTAAGATGAAAAAGTTCTACTTTACATACAGTAATACTTATCTTATCTCACATAAAACACAATAAGACAACTTGCTGTGTATAGGTAAATACAATTGATTTGAATTGAATTAATAGTCTTTATTCATTTCAATGTATTAAAATATAGAGCAACTTTAATTGTTGTTCTTTTGTGTATTTTGCTGTATTTTATTGAATTTACAGCTCATCCCTCTCACAGAACCCTTGGCAAAGAGGACATGGAGAATGGGAAAGGAGTGTGTCACTACATGTGATACTCCATATATAGAGCTATAATGTGCTGCCGGGTTCTGAGTTTTAGACCTAAAAAGGAAAATGATGGCCATGGTGGGAGGGAGCTCCTGAGGCAGGGGTTGTACTAACAGAAACTTTCTATAATGTTTCTTGTTCCTTCTTTTCTATTATTTTTAATTCATTTTGGCTTTTTCTTTCTTTTTGCCCCCAAACAGCAGAAATGCAAGCAAAGCACAGTCTGACCTTTACAATTGTTACAATTACAAAGAAACTGAACCCTAATGCATAATACATTTGTCTTGACCTAAAGGAACAGTTAGTGGAAAATATTATAGGAAGTGTATTTATTTGTCTACTTAGTGTCTATATAAGTTAGGAACTAGGGCTGCTGGTAGGAAAACGAAATAGCTTTCTTCTTTCTTACAGTTTGTTGTGTCAGCTGCATATTAATGCACTGTTTAAATGGTATATGCTAAAGATAACATTTTTTATTCATTATGACGAGTACTTTTGTGCACTTTTTGGAAACAGGGATTGTGATAAAGTAATTTTTGTTTTCTATTTTTTATCTGCATTTGTATGACCACTGTTCACTCTGAGTTTAATGAGGTAATTGAAAGCACTGCAGTCACATTTATTAATGTAGTCATTTAAATTCTGAAGAACTTGACTGTTACCCAACACACCGAGAGCATCTTTGCTTGTGACCCCACATACTCAATATACCGTGTTTTTCTTTAAAATACTATGGCAGTGAAAACTGCTTTCTGTCGTGGATGACTGTGCTGAAAGATAACTGACAGTTTCTTGTGTTTTACCTCTGGCAGGTATTTGGATAAAACCCACTCGGATGTCCAGGATGAGGGAGAAGAGGGCTGACTTTGTGGCAGGATGCCTGGGTGGAAGAGTCATCATAGCTGGTGGTCTAGGTCAGCAGCTCTTTTCTATTTAATCCATTTTTCCTGCCTTCTGTTAATCAAGTACAGCACTGTGCCTCATTTCAAGAAGGAGAAGTAGAACAATGGGCATAGAAACTTTATTTAATTTATATAACACAATTACGTAAAAATCACAAATGTAAGAAATAAAAAGACAAACATCACTGAATGTCTTTCAGTGGTGTGTGAATGTACTGTATACATCCTGTGTCCTTGATCCTGTTGCCATTGAGCCGTTGCTCATGTTATGTTTTTTTCTGGTAGGGATAAAAATATTATTTTCCTTTTTTTTAAATTATTTAATACCATGCAGACATAGCACCAAAATGATCTATTGTAGTGCAATGCATGCATCACAGACATCCAGATGAAGGAAGCCAACAGAACAGGCAGGCAGCCCAGTTGATATAGATGACTACCACCGGTGGGGATACAGGTCTCTGGAAGTGGATCCTATGCACTATTTGCTCCAAGAAGGATGTGGTGAAAGCAGGTGATTCATCAAAGCACAAATACCTTTGTGTGTGTACCTCAAGTACAACATCTGAGTGATGCTGTACTTAGATGTTGTACTTGAGGTAAACAACATCAGAACATCAGAATATTGAGCACAATGGGGACACAGCCATCCTTCGATGGTTTTAACTAAAGCTGGCCAAACTTTTTAATGCTGGCATTAAATTGTTTGGTACTTGTAGGCTAATAATTTAGAAAGATTAAATCATTCAGCCTTTTTTATTTCTTGGTATGTTGTAGGTAAACCAAAAAATGTGAGAAGCACACTGAGACTCAGGAGCTTGACACTAGGATAGGGGATAACAGAAATAGAAACACACGACAGACCAGGAAGACAAAACAGACTGGACACGAAAGGGGAACAGACATGAAAGCAAGAAATAGCCAAACTAGAACATAAGAACCAGACAGATGACAGGACCAAGAGTCAGAGCGAGAGCGAGAAAGGCAAACTTCGACAAACGTAAACATACATGACTGACTTAGGATGCTGAGGAGGACACACAGAGGAAAGACTAAGAGACTGGATATGAAAGGAAGCTAAATTAAACAAGAACTAAGATCTAGAAATTTAACAAAAGTATTAGCTGAAGAGCAGAATTTTAATATTCCACAAAAATGAAAAGCGTCTGGACTTCTTTAAGTTGCTTGAAGACATTTCACCTCTCATCCGAGAAGCTTCTTCAGTTCTAAGGGTCAAATGGTGGAGAGTCCCAGATTTAAACCCAGAGGGAGTTTCACCCCAAAAAAGGGACAAAAGGACCCCCTGATGATCCTCTACCTAATCACAAGAGCCAAGGTGTGAAAACGGGTGTGGGTCACAATCAGCCACTTGGGATCAGCGGGAAATCTACACCGTAGCTACATCATGACTCCAAACCCCTCTGAACGCCCTAACCTTAAAAAACAACTGCATATACATGCCGTGTGTTGTGATTGGCTTGTTCACCACTTTCGATTTCTCCTGTACATTTACACCTACTTTTTCCCTGCATTTCTTGAATAACAATTATCAATACCAATATAAGGAATAATAATGTATGTGAAAGAATTGGAAACATTTTTTCCTGACGTTCAATTTCCCCCTGACAACAGCAATAAGTGGGGAGCCAGGAGGGGGGAGCCCAGGTGGCTCCTCATATAAAACACCTGGACCATGCACCATGATGATCTAAAAGGCTTGTCAGTCACTTGCTTAGATGAGGTCAGACTCTACAAAGACTCCCCACAGAAGTGTAAATCAGGCCTTAGTGTGTCACTTGAGAATCTTTAGTGTTTGTAAAACTCGACTGGAGTAAACAAACAAACAACAACCCTTCTCACAACAAAACGGACCACTATAGTCAAAAGAAGATTGATCATTCATCCAGCTGTTCCATGACATTTCACAGTACAGTTACTTTGGGAGCTTCACACCCTTCTTTGTACATATATGCAAAGCCAGAGGCTCACAGAGCAGCAAAAGCACAGATACCAGCATAGAACAGAGGTCATTTTAATAACACAAGACATTGATTGACATTAATTAAGCTGGATAAACCATTAAAGAAAAAGTTGGGGTGAAGGTGGGCTGCAAAGTGGCTTGCAGCTTTGGGGAACCCTGTGTTAGACAAGCTGTGGATTACCTAACACAAACCTCCTGTGGATGTTCAGCTGGATTCTTGTGAATGTGAAAGCCCTAGCATATGATAGTTTTCCCATTCAAACCACTTGTCACCTATGCTGTAGATGGGGCATTGTTAAGAAACCTCTGGCATCAACATAGAATTGTTTGAAGAATGTGATCATTCAGGAAAAAAACTGTGCATTGTTTTGCAACTTTCCTTCTAAAACAAACAAATAGAGTCAAACCATCTGTGATCCAGGTATAAGCACATAATTATCTCAGTATCTGGAACCCTTAAATTGCACCATGTAGAGCAAGGCCTTGGCTTGACTAATAGTTGTTATTTGTTTATTAAAGAGATCATCAGATGATAAAAGGCCTCAACATTTACACTGAACTTGTCAGAGCAGACCACAACTCTCATTTCTCATCAAGGCCACACACAGGCTCGCAAACCAGCAAATTAATTTTCCATTAACTTTCCATTTTCTCCCTGACTGAGCTGCATTTGTTAAAGTAAATACAGTGTGAAGTGAAATTGAGCAATGCTACAAATTAATCACAGGTCAGCATTTTTCACAGTGACACGCTTGTTAAACAGATATTGACCCTCTTTTCTTTTGCACTTGCATGCATCCGCAAGAACAGCCTCGGTTATATATCCACAAAGCTGTATCAACACACGCAATCCGATGTAAAGCCCAGAGTTATAGAATGAAATCTGTTGATGCATTCAAAAGCTGTTTGTTCTTGTAAGACAACCTCAGCAGCAACACAGAGCAGGAAGTTACAGGAAGAGAAGAGTTATTTTTTTCATTACTATGAAATCAACACAGCTTAGCTCCAGCTTAAGCCTATTAGGTTAAATTTCCATCATGTTTATCCTCATCATTAATGTCCGAGAGAAAACATCTGACACATCTGCAGTGTGAGGAGAAATGAAAAGCTTGGGGAGAATAACACAATCCTTCTCAGCTTCCTCCTCTGCATGCTAACAGTTGCAATTCCCCTTTTGCAAATAGATTTGTCACTCTAAGTTACAGCACCATTAATGTAAAGAATTAGAATTTTTTTTTTAATTGGACACTCTTACACAGCGGTCTCCAACCTTTTTTGCGCCACGGACCGGTTTATGCCCGACAATATTTTCACGGACCGGCCTTTAAGGTGTTGCGGATAAATACAACAAAATAAAACTAGTACCGGTACCAAAAAAAAGAAGATTTATTCATAACACACGTGAAAAGACCCAGGAAAACCGAATTAACGATAAAAACGATAACAAAATAACGCTGAAAACCGATAAAAACCCTGAAAACCATATATTTCACACCTGAGCCTCAACTCTCGCGGCCCGGTACCAAATGACTCACGGACCGGTACCGGTCCGAGGCCCGGGGGTTGGGGACCGCTGCTCTAACACACTCTCTAGGCCTAAGAAACTTATGCAGTTTGGTTTTTTTGCCCCAGATCCAGAGTGGCAGTCAATGATGTGGCCTGACAGCTGTGCGTGTTTGTGTGTGTGTGTCAGACCATGTGAGAAAGAGAGGAAAACGTCAATCTTGTCCTGCTGAGAGAGACAGTTATGAAATTCAACAGCCAATGGAGAAAGAAAGGGAAAAGAGGTTTGAGCTGGATGAAAGAAATAAATGTATGTGAGCGGGGGGAAAGAGGTAGACGTGTTGTATTTTCTTCTGTGGTAATGTCAGCTGTGAGCTTGGCTCGCCATCTAATCCATGATGATATTTTGGGCTTGTGAGTCATTTCTGGTTCATGGCACATTTCCCTCCCTCTGCCTGTTGACTAGGGAAATAAAAAAGGCAAACACATCCACGAAGGCATTCTTGAATGCAGCTAAATTGACGAAGGGTTAAGAAAGCAGAGATTTTGAAGATTCTCTGTGCAGACAATAGGTGGTGGTTCTACTGGGTTACTTCTAGGAGTGGGGGAAAAATCGATACTGTGTAGTATCGTGATATTTTGTTTGCTAATAATGTATCGATACAGGGACAGCAGAAATCGATATTTTGTTACAAAAAAGGTTTTTGTGCTCTGACTTCAGAGCATGTTGATCCTTTTTCTGAGCAAGAATCCTGACATTCCTTCACTGTCCAAATGTGTTTAACTTTTTTTTGGCAGCAATAAACATGACAGTTTACTTATTTTAATTTAAGACATGTTTTATTTTAATTAAGTTTAAAACTTTTTTATTTAATGTAAAATTATATTTTGTTTTTGAACTTTCAAATTCTTCAGTTGCTGAAGGGGCTGCATAAGGTTTCACAAATTGCATAGTTCAGAATAGCTATAATTGTACCAGACAGTTGCATTCAGTTAAGTTGGACCTTTATGTACAGAATCTGAATATCGCAAAATATTTTTAAAAATTGCAATAATATCGTATCGTGCGTTAAGTATTGTGATAATATCATATTGTGGGATGTATGGTGATTCCCACCTCTAGTTACTTCTATGTTGACATGGGTAATGACAGTGTGCCCTGAAGGTCAGGAATGATCTGCTAATCAGCTGAACTCAGAAAGTGTTCTGTTATTGGACTTCTTCGATTGTTTACAATGAATTCCATGTTCGAATGTAAGCGTGGCCAGAAAGGTCTCTGTGTCTCCACTTAGACTCCTGCTATCTGTGATCTGAACCTGGATAATCAGTAGAAAAATGGTTGGATGGATGGGCAACACCATCATGTAGAATTCAGCTTCGAAAACACACAAAAGCGAGCAACTCCAAGCTCAAGTCTGCTCTTATTGGCATCCATTATCCATATTATAAAGTTCTAAACTTCAAACAAACTTCAAATATCCATACAAATAAGCCATATAGAAAGTATATGGTTGCACCACTGTGGTTGGCCTTTCTGTTTGGAGTTTAGATGTTCTCTCTGTGCTTGTGTAAGTTTTGTCCTTTGCCTCAGGCTTTTCACCCACAGTCATAAGAAATGCATGTTAGATTAATTGTTGACGGATAGATAAATTGTTTGAAGTGTATAGGACTTAAAGTGTTTAAGTCCTAAAACATTCATACAGTGTGTATGAATGTTTTGCTAAAATGTGATCTGTAATCTAAAATGCTGCTCAATAAGACTTGAAAAGCACTATATAATTGCAAAGACATTACGTTGAGCTGTATATCAGTAATGTCACAGTACAGTAAAGAGCAAACTTTAGTGTCATTTTAGCATCACTTTAGTAAGCGATGCAGAAAATGTCTTATTCTGCTTTTATGCTTACTCCTCATTTGCTTCCACGCCTGCTGGAATTTCAACATATTCAACACAAATTAGAAAATTGATTACGCTCAAGTCCTCTGATTAAAATCACTGAGCTGGGCCTCTACACCATGTTTGTATTGTTGTTTGTATTAGATGATTTTTTATGCAATTATCTGACAAATAAAATGCAATGTTGTGTGATACAGACCACAGTTTAATTCTGGTGAGTGAAATTCTAGTGTTAGTCTGCCACTGTGTATTCATCAGCAGACATATGTGATGTACTTATAGAGTTTTTGGATATAGCTTGCTGACCAAGGTCTAAATACAGTCAATTTTGCATCCAAAAACTGAATATGGTGGCAGCCAAATATATAGTATGAGTCTTCAAAATGCAATGTCAGAAACCATTGGGCAATTTTACATCTATTTTACATCCATCTTCTATACAGTACCATATTGCAACAGCTATATTTAGCTTGTTGTCTTGGATTTTTTTAACTAATGTGTAAATTCAATTGACAGAAAAATGTTTAGAAACTAAACATTAAAGACAAGCACAGTCGGCCAACTAGACATTACAAGAGCTGCTCAACCATAAAAGTCCATGTCATGAAGCTCCAGCTGCTCAGTTTTTGTGCCGACCCTGCTTCATAACTTCACATGGCCTGTCACTTCATGATTACTGTGTTTCCTAAACACTTCCACTTTGCAATAATACCACTTAACTGTGGAATAGAAATTTCATGAACTGATTTGTTGCTATCGTGGCATCCTTTTACAGTACCCTACTTGAATTTTGCAAGCTCTTTAGAACTTGTTCTTCATTGACAAATGTTTGTAGAGAAACACCAGTTTCTAAGAGATTGCATCAGAAAGGGCATAAAACCCTTGTGACAAGGGAGAAGCTAAAAGTAGCTTCCAAATTTTAATTTTAGCATGTAGTTTACAGTATTTGTATAGGTAAAAAAAAAATTTAAGTAAACGCTGAAGCAAATAATCAGTTCAGCACTGCTCTCCTCTCTGTCACTCATATTAAAATGTCAGTTATCGCTATTGGCATCTGGAATACATCAGCATATCTGTCTTCATGTATGAGGTTTTGTTACCTAAGCTACAGATATTTAATATCTGTAGTCAAGATCAAAGTGAACCATGATAATAGACACAGGACAGGTTTTCACTCAACGTCACACCACCTCTGAAATGGCCGGAACTAGTTTCCAGTATTTTCCACCTACCTATAGTCCTCCCTTAGAAAGGATGTTACAGTTAAAGTAATTTCAAGACTACTTGTTTGGTTTTTGGGGGTGAGTTTTTCTCAGGTTTTATGGATCTTATCCGGTTGTTCAGTCTGACGTCACTGGCCGTGTCTGGACCTAAACTCCGCTGCAGGTCCATATATCAAACGATCACTATGGCATTACTGAGAGTTGAAAAACTGTCTAAAGTCTTTCATCTTTAATAAAATGATCAGCGTTCTGCTCTACCAGGTGTAACAATTGAGTTTAGCATCCAGGCATCCATGAAAACTGCATTTATGACATTTAACGGAGTTAGAAGTTAGCAGGGAGTTAGCTCGCTAGCTTCTATCTAAATACAATATAGCATGTCCTGACTGCGGGGTTTTGGAAACTAAACAGCAGTGACTTTTGTAGGGTTACTGAAGTTGGGCTAGCTGGTATATAATGATGTGCTACGTGACCGCTAGCGACACAGCTATGTTAGCATAATATAAATAAGCTAACTTTTTTTCCACTCGATAAAAGTTAACGTGAGTGTTCTCGGTGGTCAGGAACAAATGTAATCGCATGGCAGGATGCTGTAAAAGGACCAAACTTCAGCCAGGAGAACAACTGAGATAATCCATCCACAATACGAGGTTAGTCATTCATATACTGCTGCATGGGCTGGGCTGTAGTTACATCCTAAGGTTTTAAAAACTGAGCTTAAATAAATGATTAGCGGTAATAAAAGCCGAGTGAGGTCAACAGTGATCACTGACTGTTTTAGGAGCTTTTTGAGATCAAATAGAAGAAAATAGATAACATTAAACATGTTAACAACACAAAAGCCATATTAAACGCAGACTACTTTAGGCCCGGAAGTAGGATTCGTCGTGTCATCCCTGAACAACCGAATAAATACTTCTTACATGAATCAAGCTCAATTTGTCTTTACAAAACTGAAGTCACAAAGCTGGAAGAACTTAACTAGACTTTTGTAATACTACAACTATTAATAATTAAAAGGTCAGATGATAAACAGAATTTGTGTACAGTTTAATGGTGATCAGTGATGAGGTTGGATGAATTTTTTCACTGATTGTTTTTTCTTAGTACCCATCTTATTAAAGGGCTTATTTTAAAAGGCGTGCTGGAGGAGGCCAAATTATGTTACAACCAGTTAGGACAGTTTTAAATAATGTTTGTTTGTCTTTGATGTTCTTCTGTACTTTTCAGTCTGAAACAGAACACGATGTTCTCTCTTTTTGTGCATTTCTCTGTATTTGTATCCATTATAGTAACACTGTCTTCACCACCTCCACCCACGCACCCAGCATTTTGTGTTTTTGCACCGCCTTGTACTTTTGTTTAATTCATGACAACGCCTGACAACTTGATATCTGCACCTAAATTATAATTAGATACGATTTGTCACACGAGGACTGACTTGAGATGCAGTTATGGGCTCATGGATATCATTTCATAATCAGATTATTTGTGTTTGCATGCACATGAACCTCAAAAACAGCCATTAGGAATGGGCTCTCACACACTTTGCATACACATACTTCCTGATCTTTATGTATTCAGATGAGATGTTCTGCATCTGTGAGAGTCATAGATGCAGAAAACTGTGACACAACTTTGACCTCATCTGTCATTTTAAGCCTCTTAAAGGAAATCGTATTAAAGGAAACTCAAACTAAAATCACAAATAACACAGTGACAGAGACAGAAATATATAAACTTAATGTGGTTTAAACTGTCAGTCAGCAGGTAAATCTCTGTATTTCAACAAGCTGAGTACCCTCGGAATAAATCTGCCACTCTGTGTTAATGCGAAGTGACACTGTTACTATTTGTCACGCCTGTGCTAGTTTATAACACAGATGCAAGTTTTCTTGAACCCCATCATCACAGGTTAATGAAGCACAGAACAGATAATTATATGCTGATTTAGATTTTTAATCAGTAATTTCTTCATGTCCTGATGCTAAAAGTAGCTTTTAACTATCCCTGTTTGAATATATACCTAAAAATAAGAACTGTGTCAGCTTAGACTTTAAGGCTGCGTTTGGTGTCAGATTAGCCTCTAGAGATTTTTTGCACCAAAGCATTTCTGGTGCCAGAGGTTTGCAGTTATTCAGAAGTCAGAAGATCTGGAGCCAGGTTACTGGGCCGTTCCTGAACTGCTGTGGGAGGTAGTTCAGAAAAAGGCTCACATGGGCAGTTTTTCTATGGGCAAAACTTCAAATTAACCTTTTCATACCACACTGATAGTGCGGATGACAAAAAGAAAAACACCCCCTTCTAATGAATAGATTTGTTCAGTGGTCTTTTTTTCTGGACATTTGTTAAGCAGAGTACTTCTTCTGAAAGATGTTTTTTCTTACAAATTGGCGTGTTTAATTAGTACCCAGCTATGTCAGTAACAAACCAACACTAATCAGAGCTTCTCTTCTGTTTTGACAGCAGAAAAATGAGCTGATGAAGTCCTTACGCTTGCTGCATTAGATGTCGGCATCTAATTGTATATTATATTATAATTGTATCCCCCAGCAGCTAGCTGTGAGAGTAAATTCTGACCTGCTCTGAAACCCTGCCAAGTCACATTGTGGAAGTCTGCAGTAAAACTGTCCACCATTTTACTGTTAACCAGAGAGCTGGCAGGAGGGCATGTGGCATTCTTCCTGTACTCTGGTAAATTATGATTGCAGCATTTTACCCACTGACAATGTAAATTGTAGTGATAAAGAACAGGAGGCAAGAAGGTCAAGGTTGTAAGCTATGCATTAGCTACTAAAATATGGTAAGTGCTGAAAAGAGTGCATGTAATGGCACTGTTTACAGCACAGATCAGACAGTAATACAAGCTCCTCAGCAGGTTTGCTGTGGCTTCTGTTTGACCTGCAGTCCCGAGTGAAAGCAGGAACAACAGGCGGTCAGAAACAGGTGAACAGTAAAGAATTTAGGAAAGCTAACCCTGAAAATCAGATGGAAACTGTGCTGCAGCTGGTGTAGCTCCATGCTTGAGCAGTGAAAGTGATTCTAAAAGAGTACCAGCTATGCAAAGAATTATGCACACAGGCGTGCTTTTCAATTGGTCAGTTGAAAGAGAAGATGTACATGTTGTGATGGTTGATTATAAAGGGTCAGAACATATTATGGCATGGCATTTCTAAACAAGTAAAGGCAGACTTGGATATATTTGCCAATACTTCACCCATTATTTAAAGCCTTCAGTTTTGCAGCCATTAAAAAAGTTATTGTTTTTTTTACTTGAGCCAGAAATTAGACAAGAGACTGGAGCATTAACCCTTGCAACATTAGGCTTGTTTTTTCAGAGGTTTTTGTTGAACCACACTTAAATTAGCAAATACACTCACATAGCATGGTCTGTTCACTGCAAAGCACACCCAAACTGTGATTAACCGCATACAGATCACCCATGATCATGATAGCATGGAGCATGTTATGATCTTGTTGACTAAAAACTTGGTCGCTGTAGCTGATGTTCTGCATGTCAAATAAATGTCAAGGTGCAATTCATTATGGTCAGCTGAGTGGGGTAAAAAAGCTCCAAAAGAACTTGAATGAGCTGGAAACACCACAAGGTTGTTACAGAAGCCCTGTAGAGTCCAGGCCCCAGTGGGTTAGAACACCAATTTAATCATGGTGGCAAATTTGCTTTTAATTCAAAGATGGGGATGGTGCAAACTTTCAGTAATGCTTCATGGCATTACTTTGCTAATGTGGTGTCATGGTGGCTACATCACATATCTTACTATAACAATCATAGCGCATTTATGTCTGTATGTATCCTTTTTTCTCCTTAACTGGTGGGTCAATCTCAATGAAACTTTGCAAGAACACGTACAAGAAGACAGTGTTAATTTCATCATGTCCCTGCAAATGTTCTCTGTTTATGTTTGTTTCAGGTGTCATGTTCAACAGATGTGACCCGTATGTACACAAAAATTTGAATTCACAAAGCAATTTTATTCAAGCCTTCACTGTTTTTTGTACTGCAGACCTTTTTGAGGGGTAATGGGATCATTATAAACGGATATGATTTATAATGTAGTTTATCAGAGCTCAGTGCAAAACCACAGTTCACTTCTGTTGTAATGAGATTCAATCTGTTGGGCTCTCTCTCATGGTTTGGTCTCTCCCTTCAACGTGGGATTTTTTTCAAGTCTCAGCATAATAAGCATAGGATGGATGTATTTTTCAGTACTGAATTACAATCACGACTTCTCTTGTTGCTCTCTGTGTTCATTAATTTGATTTATATTGTTATGAAAAATAAAGAAAAACCCAGCTGTCTTGTCCTTGGGGTGTCTCCTCTTCTAGTTTTCAGTAACCATTCTTCAGTTATACTCAGAGTTTTCGCCATCAGTGAAAACTCAATAGATCTTTGATTGCATAGCTCCAGCTGAGTGGAACTAACCCCAAAGGCAATAAAATAAGAATACTTCAAAGGCATATGGTAAACAATAGTGAAACGTCATAACTGTAAAAATTATATTAAAAAGTTTACTCTGAAGGTCATTTTTTATGTCACTATATGGGATGAGTCATTTTATTTCAAACTCCATTACTGTACACGCAGCAGCTTAAGTGTTGTGTTTACATAAAGCTAAACAAAAGGGAAGGGAGAGCAGGAAAAAAACAGAAGAGCAATTTTAAGAAGTGGCAAAGAACAAGAAAACAGGAGAGGCGAACAATGCACTGAGGCTGACGGTTGGAGGGGTGACAGGTACAGAAGAAAGGAAGAGAATCTGAGACGAGAGGCTTCGCAGCGGAAAAAAGAAAAGCCAAAATGAGAACAGGAGGTTTAATGGACTCGATGGGAGAAAGAATAGAGTATAATGAACAGAGCAGGTGGAGGAGGACTCGCAAGCAGGGTTAAGAGCCGTAAAGTTGAAGAAAGACTGTTTCTAAGCGTTTGATAAGAATTAGAAATGAGGCATGAGAATAAGAAAAATGAGGCCGGGAAGAATTAAAAAAGGAACCAGTAATGTAAAATGGAAAAGGTGTTAAAGGAGATAACAGGGAAGAATAATGGCAGTCATGATGAGGAGTGAAGGTCAAAGGGAGGAGGAGGAGCGCTGACATGACGTCTGCGGGTTGAGAATCAAACAAATGACAGGAAGCCTTTGAGCTCCAAAGCAACAAGGAATATGTTTCTGTGCGTGTGTGTGTGTGTGTGTGTGTGTGTGTGAGAGCTGTGATGAGTGTGTCTTCTACAGATGATGAAGGAACCACGGCCTGAGCGAGGCTACGGGCTTTGAAAAGACCGACTCGGCATTATCACTTAGTTCTTTTAACAAAATGAAGATGATAGTTCTTCTTAGATACACACACACACATAGACAACACCAGAACGTATTATTTCCGAACTTGCTGTGATGCTGGTCACCATAGAAACAGAAAAAAACAGTGCATCCTGATGTATAAGAGGAGGAGAGTGGGGGAAAGAGAAAAAGCAGTAGATAATAGTGCGCCTCAGAAAGAGGAATCAGCATCCAGGTTGAGACCTAGCATGTCTTAGGTGACATAAAAGTTTCATTCTTAAATAAACCCTCTGGCTTGGTTTTTTTATATATATAGTTTTGTTGCACTTCTCTCAGAGTCAAACCCTGGAGCTCCTAAAACCTGCATTTGCATCGAAATTAACATGTCAGCTTTTGACATTAAGTATCCAGGTTTAAATACCTCCTTATGTTCTATATATGTCTTTTATTTGAAGAAATATTGTCTGGACTGTTCAGGCAGTGGATGTTAATATACAGCCTCTGAATGGTCCTACTTCCCCACATGAAGCATCACTGTCATCATTCTAATATGTCTGTTTTTCATTTTGCAGGCAATGAACCCTCGCCGCTGGGCTCGGTGGAGAGCTATAACCCAGTGAAGCGGCGCTGGGAGTACGTGGCGCCCATGCCCACCGCGCGCTGCTCCTCTGCTCTTCTGCAGGCGACCAACATGCTGTTTGTAATTGGTGGAGTTTCACAGGGACCCAGTAATGCTGTGGAGGCACTGTGCATGCAGGAAGCAGTGTGACACAAAGACACACATGAACACACGAGCAAGAATATGTGCAAACTGGCACTGATATTTTTCTTCATGTGCGTGAACAGAGACACAAACACATGAAATGGATCCACAGATCCTGCTTGTACTCTTCTACCTTTATGTCCGGCTGATGGATTCGTCTAGTGCACCGGGCTGTGGGAAACTCTTTTTCACATTCGACAAACATTTTCTGACAGGAGCTGCGGAGACAGGTTGTGACATCTCTGGATGAATACAAGATTAAGGACATACAAGTGGACTGCTGTGACTGGCAAGGACAGAAAACTGACAATTCTTTTTTTTTTTACTCTGGGGAAATCAAAGGAAGAAGAAAATGAGCAAAAAAACAGACACCGTGTCTGAAGAAATAACACGCCTTTGAACTGTTGAGCATTTTTCTGAATAAAAGCAGGGTACTTTTCTGGATAATAAAGGAACATAGGGCCATATCTGAATCTCTTTGTTGCTCTCCCCTACTGCTGCAACAGCAAGCTCAGACACTTTTCTATGACCTTAGAAACAACACTATATTGAGTTTTAGACAGTTGAGGTTCTGAGAATACAAATGACTGTTTTGGCTTCTCACTTTTTTGGTTTGGTTTGTTTTGTTCTGTGTATATGCGTGTAAAGCAACCACGACCCGGTGTCACACACCAAGAGCAACTCATGCAGCTGCAAGCCCATCTATTTTCTACAATCAGTCAACCACTGATGGATGTTGAGTCAGACACTGTGTTTCCTTCATTTCAGTTGAAAAACTGGCTGCAATTGAGCTTATCACCTCAATATGCTTCACATCTGTGCACCAGTGCATCACAGCAATCACTTCCAGATCTACTTTACATTGTACCACACAGATGTAGTTGATGGCAGGATAAATGTAGGGCTTTTCAAATGTGCTGCACAGAAGCATCCAGATAACCCTAATTTTTTATTTTTACTTCATATCAGTCAGATTGCAGATACACTGGGAAGAGGATTTTACAATCATGATTCTAGCAGTTTTATCACTCTCTAGGTATAAACATGTGAGGACATTTATGTATTTAGTTAAAACCATACAGTATTTAAGAATGAGTATTGTTGGACAGTTTCATGGTTTTCTATGGAAAGAAAAGTGATTTGAAATATGATGTTTGGGCGTGACAGAGCTAACATCATCATAGTTTTTTCTTCGCCACATGAACATAGATGTCAGTGTTGTCTATTTAAAGGTGTTTCTGGCAACAAAAAAAAAAAATCTGTCTTGTGAATATAAAATATTCATGTCTGTGTGGCTAAAAGGAAAGGAGACTGAAAAGTTTGTGGCTTGCAGAGGAAACAAAACTGAAAAAGTTCACAGAAAGTTTCTGCAGTACCGTCTTTTTTCTGCTCTTAGACTGCATTTTCAGTAGGATCCAAACAATATTTTGGGGGGGTTTTTTGCTTAAAAAACATAAAATATGCTACTTCTCGCATTATTGATTACATAAAATATAATTAGTGTAATTAGTTATCAGTGTTGGGCAAAATAGTTAGAAAGCTGTACAAATATAATGTGTAAATGTGTTTTTACCACTGGCTAATATTAGCTAGCCTACAATCTGTTAGCTAACTTGCAATCTGGCTTTATAGCCAGCAAGGATGATATGTTTGCTTATATGCTGATCTTGGTTGGCCTTCCACTGAAGGCTTTCCTTTAGTGTGTTCTGGCATAGGTCTGCTAGCAAGCTAGCAAGCTAGATATTTTGCGCAAAAAAAGGCAAATTAAAAAGAAGCCTAAAAGTGCCTGAAGCTGCAGCTCCTCTGATGGCCAAAGGTGTTTTAATCCCTATAGAGTCCTATGTTAAAATGCCAGACAGCAGAAATAAACATAGTTACAGCCTTGTACAAAAAAAAGATATTTTGAACACATAGCTTAATGACAGCTTTACTGTTGGCCAATTTTAAACTCACCAGTCTGAGTTAGATTAAGGCTTCATTATTAAGGGAGAGGCTCTCTGATTGACATCCTTTTGTTGAGCATTAGGGTGTACTAAAGGTAACTCTGTTTTTTCATTAAGTATTTGGTTTTAAAATTGTTTTTTCACAAACCAAAATCATCACTGTATTTAACGTCATTTTGAATTACAAATTATTTACTAATGCAGCAGGCTAACCAAGCTAACCAAGTTAGCAGAGGTTTGTTAGCTGATACTTTCCAACTCCACTCAAAAAACAAAGCACACAAGAAAAACAAAAACACCCTCCATTATTTTAGCTTTTACCAAAATGGCTAAGATTAGGCTTAACACATAGTTCACAAATAGATAATTTCAAAATGGTAACACCTGTCTCTTATATGCTTTCTGTTTTAAAAGAAAGGACATTAATGGCTGACCACTATGCTCTAGGACTGGTAGTTTCCAATTATTCTTGGTCTCACTGGAATCTACTGTAAGTGCCGTGATTTCAACATCTGTAGCTGCTACAAACGTTTCCAAGCCACCACCAATGCAGTAACCTCATCAAGTCACACTGAAAAAGACAGATTTTAGATTGTTTGGGCAAAGGTGAGGCTTTGCGTTAAAGAGTTAATGGAGAAAGCTGCAGTACACAATGTTTTGTGACAGATGCGCTGACCTGCGGAGAGGAGAGAGTTTGAGCAAGAAAGCAAAGGAAATCACTGTGCAGCATGTAGTCTCTGCTGGTCTTTATGTATTCTGCTGAACCATGTTCTCCCATAATGGTGGCATTTCTGAATATGCAAACACAGATCCAGTCAGCAGCTTTTACTGTATTCATTTACTGTAACACAGCACTCTTTTAAGGCCTAGCAGGTTTGGTACTGAGAATTTTTAACCTCGGGTCTAATTTATAAACTTTTCTATTATAGCCATAGTAGGCAGGAACAGTAGTGAAGACACTAGAAATAATGGCACTAGCTAACATTAGTAGAGACACTAATACACAAAAATACTTTATATAACCCACCAACTATAATGACATGGTTTAACATTTAAAGATGATATTGATCACTTACATCCAGACCATTTGAAATGAGTGAAATATTGACTTAATCCGCAGAAAAACGTGGAGACACACAGGAGTAGAGGAAGAAAGAGCTGTCTCTGGCCCCCACAATAAGCTTTTATTCATACTAAGACACATGCAAACACACACACATACGTCTCCTTCATTGTTTTTCCACCTGCTTCATATGTTTTCTGGCCCACATCCTGGTGCACCGTGCTAACAGACTCACACATGTATTGCTGTGAGAGAGCACTGCAGGCACAGGGGCTCAGATGAGATGCCAGCTGACAGTCAGTTATTTTAGGCGCTGCACTGTGTGCACCTAATTGAGTACGTTAGGTACAAGTCAGAAGCTCATATATGCATGTGTGCACACACACTGAAAACACACCACACACACACCTGCTTGTACACAGAGCCAAGCAAGCGTGAATGCATGCATAGTCCGTCTGGATACATTTGTTTGGACGTTTGGACATTCTTTCTCAACAGCTCGGTTGTTTCAGGACTCTGTCCGTATGGATGCCTGGCCATATCGTGGATGTCTTTGGAACAATGACTTTGTAGAATAGAAGAATTTGTAGAATTGGTAAAATGTGTATATTTACATGCATGTAATCTGCCCACATAGTATATGGTTGGCTTAAATTTAGGTCATAATTTGTCAAATTGGCCGTCTCGCTTGTTTGTTAGGTTTTTTTTTTTAATATCTCCAGCTGTTAGCTTCTTTTTACACTTCTTCTTTGTCTTTTTTCACTACACACCCATGCTCATGGCTGCAGTAGGAGAAGTAACAATTAGCTGTCTTGACAGTTTACACAATAATCATAACAAGGCTCAGGGAACATATGTGTACGTATTGTAATACTACAGTATGCCACTGAGAGGAACTGACAGTGAGACTGGCCCTGTGATGGTTAATGGACATAAGCAGAGTTAATTTGGTTCGTACTTTAGCTTGGGGGCGGCTGACACACAGCAACATTTGGAGGCGTTTTTCTGGCAACCTGCACGAGCTCTTGAGGAGCTACCAGTGCTTTTTATGTGGAAACAGCTGTTTGCTGCATGTGGTAAGAAGGTGGAAAACAGCAGAAAGACAATCTGCTGAAAGAACCCCCTATTTAAAAAACTAAAGCTAATTTATTGTACTTACATACCGTAATTTAACAAACATCTGTTTAACAAATCATATCTCTTCACAGTCTGTACAGCATTTGTCACCATGTGTCCTTAAACCCCTAATTCAGATAGGGAAAAAGCCTCAGGAAGAAGACCACAGGAGGGGCTTGTGTTCCACCACAGGCAGATGTGAACCTGAAAATTTTAAAGTAAGGACAATCAGAACCCAGGATGGGTTTGCCTCTACAAGTGAAAGCTCACATTTCATAGCTATTTAGTTGCTAATAACAAATATATATCTTACAGTAGTTCTTTTTTCATTTTTTAAACGTACACTTTTTTCCAGTGGCAACTGAGCAACATTAGCATGCATTTGATGTTTTTTTTCAATAATTACAAATTTCACCCTCCGTTTGTGTCTGATTTGGTCTCCACACATCCAATGCTAAAACGGCCTGACTTGTTTCATAAAAACAAGTGTCAGGCAGAGATTAAAGGGGCTAAGGGTTTTTAGTCAGCTTGGTGTCCTACAATCATGTTCCTGTGTATCTGCTTGTGGGAATGCTTGTTATTATGCCTGTGTAGGTGCATGTGAGCTTTTTTTTGATACCATGACACATTCACCATCTATTATTGCTTTCTGGAGGTTGTACAATGCAAGCTTTCTGTCGCTGCAGCTATTGGATCCAGTTTACCTGCCACACTGCAGTCTCCTGAGATATTCTGGGACTTTTCTAGAGCTAGCTCTCTCTTTTGGCCTGCGGTCTCTACTGGCATTTTAATAATAACAATAAAAAAAATCTTCATCTCTCTGACCTTAACATGGTATGATGGATTTCCTGAGAAGACGTCTCGTAAGTCTAGAATTTGTCCTTCGGCGTGAAAGTCTGTCTCTCTGGCTCTTGATGTGATGTATGTGCTAGGCTGTGTACTCACTGCAGTAAGATCCCTCTGCAGCGTCTGACAGCAGGTTGAGAAACAGAACAAAAGATCAGGATGCTTCAGTACAGGTAGCAGCTAATTACGTGCTGTTTTGTTTTAGAAGACCATGAGCAAGTGATGCACAAGCATATGTAAATGTCTATGTAAATGTGTTCTAGCAATACAGGTTGAAAGCCAAAATGTATTGTGATCCTGCTTCTCACGACATCAGCATTAATATGGTTTTAACTGATAAGAGTTTCTACACGAAATGGCTCAAAAATCTTCAGAACCTGAGGCGTGAAGCAATTTTGCAACCAAGTGCCCGACCATATGACAATAATCATCCTACACTACAGAGCGCTGCTGACAGGGAACTAATGCAAAACATTTTCAAGCAACAAATGAGACTCCCAGGGCCCCTCCCCCAACAAATTAAAAAGAAAAAGTTGCCTTGTGTGTCCTTACCTCTTAAAACTGCAGATACAGTATGTACCATCTTCTCCACGACACATTCAGGGCCATGTTTTGGTAAAGGCAGCCTTGTGCCTTGCTTCACAAAAATAAGGCCAGCAGACTCAGGTTGGGACAAAACGACAGGGGTGCATTTTTAGCACAGTGCAAAGACGAGGGGTGGGAAATGCTTAAGTGACAGTGTTTCAGTTTGAATCCAATCAGAACTGTGTCGTTTTTTCAGCAATGAAAAGCTTCTCCTTTTTTTCTCTTTTCTTTTTTGTTGTGCGGGCAGCTTCAGCACGGATTCCCGGTTGCCCGGGCAACAGGGAACAGTGTCAACACCCGCCAGTAGCATAAATGTGTTCGCTTTTACATTAGCATAGCATAGCCATGAGTTCTTTTTATTCTTTGTGTCTTTGGAGCTGAACAAAAAACCCCAAAATAAAACCCCAAAAAAACAAAAATAAAAGAAAGAAAGAAAGAAAGAAAGAAAGAAAGAAAGAAAGAAAGAAAGAAAGAAAGAAAGAAAGAAAGAAAGAAAGAAAGAAAGAAAAAACAAACATGTCTTTGATTAAGTGATCAAGATTAAATATGAGTATTTTTTTGTTGTTAATTGTTCCTATTTGTTCATTATTTTGGCTTCCAGTTGTTTGTCTTGTGGATTGAGGTCGTGAGGTGACAGATGTGTTGTAGTGTTGTCTAGATCTGAGCTGGGTTCCCCAAAGTGTTTGTCACTGGTTTGGTGTTCTTGCAAAGCTTTGCTTGGGCTGAAAATATATTTTAATAGACATACACAGACTAAAAATATATATCTTTATTTTTTACCATGTGGGCCAGATGAGATGTGTAGAAGCACACTTTGTATATTTCTGACAAGGATACTATGTTTGTTGGAATATAAAAGCCTACAAAGGTTATGAGTGCTATTTTATGAGTACTTCAATTTCTTGAGTGGGTTTCAGCGAAATGTAGAAAACATTCTGTGACTGAAACAAGATGCTTCTACTGTCACCATCTCGGAGACCACTGGCCTTTCTGTGCGTCTGTCATTTTCACTGCTCGGCATCAAAGTAGAAACTAGTTTGTACAGACATTTTGGGAAACACAAACCCAGAATCCACTCTCCTGTTCTGATCTCTCTCTCTCTTTCCCTGTACTGTGCTGTTTCCCTACAGTGATTGACAAAACCTGGTAAACTGCTTTGTGGTCTCAGTATTGCCATGTGCTCTGTATTTGCAAATGTGATTTGGGAGGCCTACTAAAAGTTACCGAATGTACTGAATGTGATAAGACAGAAGATGAGACGTGGGGATGGAAGCTTTCTACACTCTCCCAGGCATAAGTGGGAATGTGCAACAGTTAAATAGAACCTTGTTTATGCTATACTGCTTTACACTTACAATGACAGTGTAAACATGTAGTCATAGAATCACACCATACATAAAAACTATGCACTTACATGGCTTCACCCTCAAGTGACACTAACACTAGCAAGAGTCAGATATGAGTCCAATTCAGCAACAATTAAATTCAATGTCACAACTGTAAAAATACAAATATAATAGAGAGATTTTACATCATAATATACAGTACTGTTTTATTAATTCAGGTTCACTGACCGAGTTATAACATATTGATGTTATTTGATCCAAATCCAGCCATAACATTCAGCGCAATCATTTAGGACTGCTGATAAGTAGTGTTTACCCTATGGCACCACATATTCACCCTTAAACACACTTCTTTATATGGTTGCTTGTTTCTTACATCCTTGGCTGCAGCTCTTCAGCCACACGTACATGACAACAACAAGAAAACTCGTTGGGTCCCGGCAAGTTTAATAGGGGATGCGTGATGAGCTTCTCGAGCTCAGGTGTGTCTGCCTCCCCCGCAGCCGCGTCATGACCATGCCCTGCCACACCCTATTTTACACATTAAATTCTTTTTCTCATTATGCAAGTGCATGAAAAACGCTTTGAAGTTAACAGTCAAAATAATATATTGGAAACTAGCAAGTCATTTAAATGGTTGCCATTAATGTAAAAAAAATTAAGGGAACACTGGGATCTCACATCAGATGATGACGAGATGATGAAAAATGCTTTGTCTCATATTTGAGTAACTATTTTTTAAATATTTTGTCAATAATTATAATTATGTATGTGTGTGTGTGCATGTGTGTCTGAGAATGACATATTCATAAAATTAATACTCTTTACAGATGTACTTGGCGTTGATAACAAACACGCTGTAGACATAAGGTTATAATTTATCAATAATGGTCTGAGGAAACCAAAATCAACCCCTTGAGAGCTCCCAAAAATTACAATTTTTAAAATTGTTGTGTTAAGAGTGTTCCCTTAATTTTTTTGAGAATTGTTTATAAAAATAAGGCCTCGCTTAG
>NW_024582607.1:914602-922520 GCF_018398535.1 Haplochromis burtoni
GCTAGAGCTCGAGTTGGCTAACTTAGCTCAACATAAAGCCTGGAGGTCAGGGATAATGACTAGCTTGGGCCTTTCCGATTATTGGTAGCTGCAAAGGAAAGCTTATTTAATTTGACTTTTTAACAAATAGTAATTCATTTACTGTAAATAATTTATATCCATAATATTTCTGCCCTTTGCCAAGTAATAGTTTAAGGTCACCTCTAACTGTATTTGAACCTTACTGTTCTGGTACAAGTCAAACAAAAGAGTCTCAGAATGTCAAACTAAAGACAGACACTCTTTGTTTCTACTCTTTATGCTAAGCTCAGCTCTCTGGCTTTAGTGCCACTGTACACAAAGTGGTATTGATACTCATATCAAACATACATTTTATTGATTTGCTCACTCTGACTGGACTCATACCTCTGACTGGGTTAGCCTATTAGATACATTAGAAACAACCATAGCTAGTCACTTGAGGGTTAAGTGTCACACAAGAGGCAGCATGTTGTATTGTGATAAAGCTAATTCTAGGTGCTTATTCTGCACCACACATGTACAAAGTTATTAAGAAATGATTTCTTCTACTTGATAATCCCTCTAACATCAAACAAGATTAGGCTACTGCCTGTTTAGAGGAGGAGGAGTGTTTCCTTTTCATTCACCACTCACACAGAAAGATAGAGGGCATACGCCGGCATTACTTTTCTTGTTATAATTCTGGTTATAATGATGAAGTAATCTTGGTGGTATTCATTGTTGTGGTTGTTGTTGTCACTGTAATAGGTCAATGTAACATTGTGTTTCAAAGTAATGGTTGGGATAAAAAACACAGTGAATGAGATTGTATTAAAGAGCTGAGAGAAGTACGAGGCTAAATTAGCTGATAGGATCGTGGATGTACAAAGGGAAAGGCTGTCTCCCCTCACCAAAGCCTGCCAGACACATTCTTACACCACCAGATAAAATCAGTGGGTTTTAAAAATGATAACAAGGATTAACAATGGGTTAGAGCACAATCCATCCATCCTATTAACAGCTGCATGACTTTGGCTAATAACTCAATAATGACAGATTACATACAATAAGCTTTCCTATCTTTCTGAGAGGAACAATAATACAACCAGAGTTACTTTGACTTTTATTCTTCCATTCCGAATTCCTAATTCATGCTTTGATGATGAAGCCTATAAAGAATAATTAAAAAGTTGGAGCCATTCAGTGATATGAGCAGATATGGTTTTGGCTCTTGTATCATAAATGTTGTTACACATTCATTGGTCAATGACTTGTTAATCACAAGTCAAGCCAAACCATTGAGCCCTGTTTATCTTCTTTTCTGACTCAAATTTACAGAAAACACTTAATTATGAATTTAGGATGACTTGAAACTGGCGACCAAAGCTGCTGCCTCCTGCTGGTCGCTGGGAAAAATGCAGGTTTAAGGCATTTCTATACTGGCTTCAGTTTTCAGACCTTGTTTTATATATAGTTTACCAGTATTTACATTTTGAATTACACCAACCGATAACAGTTTGCACCACACGCCTGTTCTGCATGCACTATGGGTGTATCTTTGTTCAATCTAAATGATCATTTTGCTGCTATATCTTTAGCATTTAGCATTATTTGGTGTCTTGATTTGACGTGCTGTACATGTAGCTGTAGCCAAAGTAAATGTGACTGGCAGGCTTTGGTTTTCAGACCGAGTAGTTGCTGTGAATCCAGTGCAGTAGTTCAGTGCCTATACTAAATGTGAGGTAGTGCCTCGACTATGAATCCTGTTCTATAATAAACATTTTTGACTTGCTGTCTGATTCCATACATCCTGTGTACCTTTTTTTCCCACCCTCCACCTCCCTGTCGGACTCCAGCTCTAAGATAATGGTGTTCATCTATCTCCATGTTCCTGTTTCACTGGCTGTCTCTTAAGAGGCACATTGGGAGCTGTCGTCAGAAAAAATGTCACCTTATTCATAATAGATGAAGCTGACTTCAAAGCCCACTTCAAATGCAGCTTGTTCATGAAGCGCTTCAGAGTGTGTGGAATACAAAAAAATGACTTTTCTCACAGTGATACTAGATGTCTGATTTCAAGGTCAGGTGCTTCGCCACATCAACCTCATTCCTTCAAACTATCGTCACATTGAGTCCTCGTCACAGTAAATACAAGGTGGAGTCCTCAGGAAATAGCTATGAAGTTATAATTGAGATGATACTTTCACCGTATGTTTTATATCTTTAGTTGACTACGAAGCATTTCAGCATGTTACGTAGCAAGTAATTGGCTGCATCGTGACACCGTCACTTTATCATACTAATTGAAGTTTGAGGTTGTATAAATGCTTGTGCATATATGGGGGGTTTTGAAGTGAAACATTTTGGAGTGAAAACATGCTTAGAAGCATTAATGGCTGTTTGCTGCAAATAGTGCAGTTTACAGTGATAACAGCTCCGAATTACCACTCACAACTTTTGAAACTGCAGGTCCTTGAATTTATACCAATGTGATTTGAAAGCTGCTTTTCATATCTGACTTTTTTTTCCTTTTCCTTTTTTTTTACCAGCTGAAATGACTGAATTGGCTTTTGCTATTAACCCTCTCGAGGCAGGCGTTGCCGATTTGCAACAGTTAAAAACTAACAACCTGATTACCCCACATACATATTTTATGTGTTTTTTTACTTAGAAGTAGCACTGCAGGACTTGGTTGTGCATTAGCAACTAAAACTGAATTTGAGCCTGAGAGAGTTAAAAAGAAATCCTGTACTTGAAAACAAAACACAGGCATTAATTTGCTTTGTTGGTAGCTGTGACTCAGATAGAAGAGTGGGTAGACCACAATTAGAAGGTTGTCGCATTGATCCCTGAGTCCTCCTGTCCAGGTATCTTTGGGCAAGATACCTGATAGTTGCCCCCGATACTTCCAACGGAGTGCGGCAGTTAGAAAGGCACAGATAAAGGTGCTGTACTGGTGAGTGATATTTCTCGGAGAAAGTGCTCTGAGTGCTCAGGTGAGTCAAAAGATGCTATATCAAACACAACAACAAGCCAGGTACCAATTTTTTTTACTTCATGATCACTCAGGAAAGAAACAAAGTTTGTTTTAAATTTTTTCAACATATTCATTCAGTGGTAATCTTTATTTTTTTTGAGTTTCTTTTTTAGTGACATGATCTTCGGTTTTGATGCTGAGGAGGTTAGACGTTAAATTTCAGATAATCTGCACACTGAGGATCAAACATCACCTTTCTTCTGTAGCCAGCTGGGTATTTTTTCACAAGTTAAAGCTACAGTGAATTGGCAGAGCTACACTGTAACAAGTTTTAAGTATAATTAGTATGTGTATGTTAGACAAGCTGTGGTTAAGGGTAGCTCAGTACCCCCCACTGTGATATGTCTTTTTAAAGCTGTAGTCCAGTCTCTCAGTCCCATGCTTTGCTAATGCAGCATTGGGAAGCATCATACTCAGTGCAAAATAAACCAGTGAGGCAGCATGGGTCACAAAGTCATTTACTCCTTGTTTATTCTGTGATTAGTGTTTATTTTATGGGAAAGTATATAATGTGGTATCTTTTTACATTCCAACAATGTTATATTTATACTTTTGTGTGATTCTAGAAAGCAGGTCTTTTCCTGGCTCCAGAAGAAAAGGATAAACACCAGTGAATTCCAGACTCTTCGACACATTCCAGCTCTGTCTCATTCTTGGAATGTCAAATGCTGCTGTTTTGTCGGAGCTCTCCCACGGATGAGCACAGTGTGTCCTTTGCAATCAGTGTTGTGCTGCTCTGGGTTAGGGTGACAGTGAGACAGCGTTCAATATTAACTCATGATATACAGAAGCACTCACTGCTATTACACTTAAACCATTTTTATTTCATTTTGCAGGTTTAGTGTTGTAAAATGTTGAAGCATTTTAGCCGAACCCATAATTTCTTTATAGACCTAGTGCCAAAAGCTTACAGAATAGTTTTCAGTGCTTAATCCTAACAGCATGAACCACACCTAAAATTCTAATGAAACACAAAATGCAGAAAACAAAAGTCCCAAATGAGACATGAGATCCTTATCTTACAAACCAGGATCATGTCAAAACATGTAATAGATATGCCGGTTTACCATTCTTTGAAGAGGCGAAGCGTGAAATGGACACACGTGCAGAAGTTGTAGTAAGCTGCAGTACCAGCAGAGGGAGACATTTTATTTCAAGCCAGGATTAAACTAATCACAGGAATGTGTTTAAACAGACATTACTAACACATTTACATGTAAATACATATAAGCGACCTAGCTTAATTTTTTCAAACATAGAATGTCCTTCATACCCAAACAAATTTTGTTGTATAACTACAATGACAATAAAGTTCTTCTTTATGTTATCTTATCTTTATACCTTCCTCTATCAACTGTCCTCCCCCTGCTGGTAGTGCAACTCCTGCATGCAGGTTCATTTGACCCTTTGGAGAGGCTAAGCATGAAGGACCACACTCTTTGTCATGATATCAGGTTGTCCCTGTCACATCCTGCTAATGTAGACAGTCCTGCAAAGTGAATCATCACGTGTGTGATATTGCAGGAGAAAGTACATTTATTACCGTGTGCAGATGGTGCTTCAACAAGCACCATCTGCACACAAAGGCAGTATTTGGCACCCTAATGTGCAACACATCATCCTAGGGCCTAGGATGACAGTGTTACATTCTCACTTCCATCTTATATACTGATTCCAGGTCAGGATTGCATGATTTCAAATTTCAATACACTGGGAATCTTTTAAAACACTGTGCTGTTGGATTTAGGCAGGAAAAAAACATTAAGAATATATATGTATTTCTTAACACATGATTAGATAAAAATTCATAGTTCAGGATAAAATTTAACACTTACCTTATTGTTACAAAGCAAACAAAGCTTGGTAGTAGCGTTAGCCTCTCTCCACTCCTTGTGGACGTCTCTCATCTGCAACAAGTTGCCACTTGTCAGCATTGATAAAAAGAGACAAATTAACAATTTATGAATTCAGCTTTTTTAAAGTGTGGACCAAAAAGAAAATTCTTCACAGCTATAAAAAGCTACAGTCAGTGTTTCGATCAACTGAATACTCTCCAGGCACAAAGGTACATTTCCAAGATTAGATATTGCTTTTTCTAAGCAGTCACTGTCTTTTGGAAGTGATCAAGCCAGATAACACCTGGTCACAGAAAGAGATGCATCAATTAAAAAATAACTTTTAATTTTTTTGTGTGTGTGTGTGTTGGTTTGTGTGTGTGTGTGTGTGTGCGCGCGCGTGTGTGTGTGTGTGTGTGTGTGTGCCGCCGTTGAGAGTTTTTTATTTATTTATTTATTTATTTTTAATTTTTGTTGTTTTTGTTATTATTTATTATTTGTTCTAGGAAAACAGAGAAGTGTATACCACCCTTAAACATTTAGCTGCCACAAATGTAATACTTCACAATAATGTATAACTGCCATAGGTAAATACCAGTGACTGTGTATAAAAGATGGATGTAGCTGAAAAGTAAATTGAATGCTGAAGTGCCTCAAACCTGCATTCTTTCCCATTGGCCATGGGGGCAACTCCTGTGTTTGCAAAAAGAAGCCCCAGTTTGTGGGAAAACAGCTCTGTGACTTCAGTAAATACCCTGATATCCCAATCACTAGTTCAGATCTTATTGGACAGAATATGATGTTTATTTTCTAAATTATGGTCCCAATTGCAGATTTTTTTTTTTAAAAAAAGCACATAAGCAGTTATATGTTTGAAAAGTTATGAACCGATAATTGGTATCCCTCTGTTTCTCAGTCAGATACGCCTCCTTCAGATTTCAGCTGATACTTTAGTGCAGGGGTGTCAAACTCAAATACACAGTGGGCCAAAATTCAAAAGTCGCGGGCTAACGTTAATATTTATTGAAATATATTTATTCATCCAGATATAAGAATGAATCTTTTCTTATGGACTCAAACACGTTTTGCTGAAAAACTGAATATGGAACAAGCAAAGCTTAATACTAAACAATATATATATTAGCTGTATAATACCAGTAGGCCAGCTCTAATAGTCATTTGGTATGGCTTCGCGGGCCAAATGTAATTAGGCTGCGGGCCAAATTTGGCCCGCGGGCCAGAGTTTGACACCTATGCTTTAGTGCATCTGTGGTCACAGACCAAAGCAAACAAATGTGTCCTCAAGCAATCATGCAATCATCTACCAAATATTAGAACTCCAAGACAACATCAACCACCCCCAGAAGCAATGGATAAAGTAAATTGACATTTTCCCTCTGCCATCATGACTACTGGGGATATACGGTTAGGTAACAGTGACAGCTGAGAGGAAAAAGTGAAAAAAGAAACACCCCCGCAGAAACTGCTGAACCATTGTTAGCAGAAACTGACTTGAAGTGCGGGGCAATTAGACTGATGAACGCATCTCTCAGTTACTTTCAGCTGGCATGTATGAGACATGGAAAATTAGAGGAAATATCCGTGCAGCTCTATATGGCCTTGTGTGAGCTCAAGTCAAACGCAGTGCTAGGCTGTACAGTGAGAGATGCAGAAATGATTCGTGGTAATTAGCAATCAAAGATTAATGATCATCGTCTCACTTGTTTCACCCAGGAGTCTGGATCGACACACATAGGTAATTGGACTTTTTCCAGTAATGTCATGTAATGGCAATGATTAAAAATGGTGTCCTAGATGCTTAAGATCTCTGCAGGGAAACTGGGGATGAATAATGCACAAAAACACAGTGGGAACTCACACCAGATATGAATTACGCTGTAGATAATGTTATCTAGGTGCAAGAACAAAAATAATGAGGTTTTGTTCTCGTGGGACATATCACATGCTGACTTTGTTAGCTGTTTGGCTACTGCGGCCTTATTATTTTTAGCTCTGCAAAAAAAAAACCCCAAAAAACTAAACAAACACACAAATACAAACACACACAAAGCAGATAAACAGCAGGAAATCATGACTCTGGGTCTGATGAACATGCTGGCAGAGTGTGGAATTCTTTCATCCAAGACACGCTGATATTCTTTCACAGCAACCCAGGGCATCATGAAGCTATTTGTAACATCTTTGTGGTACAAGGCCTGGCTGCTCTGCTCTCATACAAGCAACATATACAGGTCACGTAGCTGACAGATTGCACAAGGCACCCGGAAAGATATGGCTGCAGGTTCTGCATACATCAACTTAAAAACACGATAGGCACCAAATAGGCAGTATTTACTTTTAAGGGAATGGTTTTCCATTTTGCAGAAGTTTGTTGTGTTTTCTTTGTTCTTTTTAAATGTAGTACAGTGAAACTCAGAGCTCAAATCTGACAGTATTTGGATGCAAACTATAATGTGATTCCCATAAATCATTCACTATATGTCTATATGTTGTCAGTGCAAACACCAACAGTTAGAAAGAGTTTGAAATAGAGCATTATTGTCATTTTGACCTTCAGATCAATCTATAGGCCTTGAAGGAGCGCTCAGAGGTCAAATTTATGTCAGAATCAGAATTAGAAAGACTTTATTTATTCCCAAGGGACAATTAAGATACAACAGAGCAGCATGACGTTGGAGATAGGGACAGGGCATAAACAGGCAATAAGAGTGAGATAATAAATACACAGTATATACAATATATACACAGCTTTAAAATTGCACAGTTTTAAAATTAAAGTGACTGAAATCATACTTTCATACTTTCCATATGTTGACTGTATACAACATAATATCATAGTTTCTAAGTTATAAGGCTTTGTGTCCATTTTTGACCAATAAATCATTGTGTTGACCTTGGAGACCTTGGTTGATGTAAAGAAAATTTTAATGATTTGTTAGCGTGACCCCATTTCACATTACTACAGTTGAATTCATTCAAAATTTTTCAAGCTATGGTGTTTAAAGACAGAATGACACACGCATAC
>NW_024582607.1:922924-928847 GCF_018398535.1 Haplochromis burtoni
GTGGAAAAGAAGAAGTTTGCTAATCAGCAGGAGGCTGATTTGGTGATTGGGGACAGTGATGAACAATCACTGGTGAGACTGAAAAACATTTACCTATTTAAAGTGTTGTGAGTGCATATGTTGGCTGGCTGGGACACACTGGGAAACTATCATATGCCACCTTTAAGCTGGGATGTTATAACCATTTTAAATCAAGGGCCACATTGAACTTATATAAGCCGGACTACAGAAACTTGTTGTTACTTTAATGATGCTTAATTACACATTTAATCCCTGAAATCTGAGCATAAGATAAAGATTCAATTTCAACAATACATCTTTTTTCTGTTTTTTTTTATCCAGATTTTCATCACTTTATGATCATCAACACAATAAATGTGTAAAATCACAGAAATAAGTTCTGGTAGCTCACTAGCCAGGTTGTCCTGTATTTATAAAACAAAGTTTTCATTGATTGATGAAAATGTTCTTTTTTTAAACCTAAATTTCTATGAAAAACAGGAACTTTTCTGTTATATAATTGTCCATCTATTAGCTGCCTTGTTGTGGGGGATGTCTTTATCAGAAGGAAAAGCTGTAAAATGTATAAACATACAGTTTAGAGTCCAAAAATGTATGCCCTCCTTCATATTTTCCAAAGGCATCCAGCTGTCTGGATTGGAGTCTTTTCCAGGCTGATTCTGGCCCCTGGGCCTTATGGTTGACATCCCTGGTTTAGCTCTTTTGCTCCAAATGCTCTTCACAGGAACTCCACATCTGACCCCAGGCAATGAATTCAGTGCCAACACCCTCTCACTTGGACCAACCAAAACTAAATAAAAAAAGCTTTCCATTGCTTTTCATTGTGACGGACTGCATAGTTAATAACACACAATATTTAAACAGTTGCAGTGTAGCGCTGTCTATGTATTTAATAACACAGGGCACATCTGATGCAGGATTCAGTTTTTCAGGTAGAGCGCAGTGCAGCTCTCACTGCAGCTGCTCCTACCCTCCCCAACCTGCAGCACCATATCTGGACTTCACAAGCAGCACTATCTTGAACCCTGCAGGTGCAGTTACAAAGAAAGCCTTACAAAACACGATCCTCACACACACACACACACACACACAAGCCAGTTCAGCTATCTTAGTGAGGACCTTCATTGACATGGTTTCCCTAGCCTCTTTTCTTTCTTTCTTTCTTTCTTTCTTTTATTTTATTTTCTTTTCTTCTCTTTCTCTTTTTTCTTTATTTTCGTTTTTTTCTTGTTCTTGTTCTTTTTTGTTTTTTCTCTTTCTTTCTTCTTTTCTTTTTCTCTATCCCTTTACCCTAACCCTAACCATTAAAAATGAATGCCTAACCCTAACCCTTACCCTAAACCTAATCATAACCTAATTGTAAAACCACATTTTGAGCCTCAAAAAGGCTTTCAAACTTGTGAGGACCGATGAGTGTGTCCTCACAAGTGACTGTTGGTTCTCACAAGTATAGAATGCAGATTTCAGTCCTCACAAAGATAGCTAGACAGGAACACACACACACCTGGGAAGTAATATTATGTGTGTATATTCAGGTTTTTAGAGACATCTGACAGAGAAAGGCTGTTCAGTTATAGAATCAGGAAGCACAGGCTGCCCTCTGCTCCTCTGGCTGCTCCACAGACTCCAGATAGAAGTTGATTAAGAGTTTGCTCTCAATTTCACCAACATCCTTTATCTTTGGCTTCCATTCAGAGGCAACTGTGTACCACCAGGAAAGAAAAGCAACTGCTTGGGGCATCAGGCCAAAAGGAAGTCGCTGACAAACTAAACCACAGCAGTGGTAATGTGCATGTTTTCAGTGACAGTTGGTGAGGGAGCCCTGCTTGACTCCACTCACTCCCACTACAAGCTAAGTATCTGTTTAAACAAACTTAATGGCAGATAGTTAACAATTATAATAATTTCCATCAACAAATTTCTTTTGTTTACTTTGACATTTAATGGGGGGCGTCCGTGGCTCAGGGGGTTGGGAAGCGCATCTGTAACCGGAAGGTTGCCGGTTCGATCCCTAGGTTCTCTGTCCTGGTCGTTGTGTCCTTGGGCAAGACACTTTACCCTACTGGTGTTGGCCAGAGGGGCCGATGGCGCGATATGGCAGGCTCGCCTCTGTCAGTCTGCCCCAGGGCAGCTGTGGCTACAACTGTAGCTTGCCTCCACCAGTGTGTGAATGTGAGAGTGAATGAATATTGGAATTGTAAAGCGCTTTGGGTGCCTTGAAAAGTGCTATATAAATCCAATCCATTATTATTATTAATTCGCTAAGCTAGCAGAGCAACAGTGGTGTGTCCATCTCTGCTGGCTATCGTGTTACCAAGTCCTCTGTGCACTACACTTGTTAACATAAGTAGCAGGCTGAAAGAATGTAGAAGTGAGTAGTTACAGTATTTATACTTATTACCAGTTAACTTGGTCTGGAGAATCTAGGATGACACTGTTTTGGAGTTCACTGATAAAAATTGTGTCAGACAGACATAACTGTCAAGGTGAGAATACCAAGTTTTAAAATTTAAATGACAGGAAATTTGGACATGTGCTCTAAGTTACTAAGGTGTATTGGTATAAATTATTGTGTTACAGGTACAGGTTCCATCACATCAGCTTAATCCTCTGTCCTGGATCTGCTCGACTGAGCATTGAACCACCACTGTTTCCATGGTTTAAGTTTCCAAGCTCTACAAGTGCAGACGTCATTTTGCTTCCAGGATTTTAATGTCTGTATAAACAAAAGTAAACTACGTATTTGTGTTTAATATGCTTCTAACAGTAAATGTATCACTGTTGTATCAGAAAACCTTTTATGAAATCTGTTGAGTCGATCCAATACCAAGCTGTTATCTAAACCCGCCATCTAGTGGTGAAGTTATGCAATTACCAAGCTCTTCTGAAAGCCCTGTGGTTTCCTGTTGTGACTCTCAAGAAATCATCCACAAAGTAGAAGCTCAGAGGTTTGATCCTTCAGTCCGAATGTCATAGTTTCTTTAGGGAAGAGGGGATAGCATGCATCATCTTATATAAGCTAACATTGTCTTTTCTACTGCAAACTTTACTCCTTGAACTGTAGTGTTGTATTAAAAACATTCATAGTCCAGGTCAGGTACAAGTGCCTCAAAAATATATTGTTTTATAAATTTATACAGACTGAAATTAATCCCAGAGCCATGCAATTTACAGTAAACTGTAACCAATTCATCCTTGGCATGTTTTCACAGGTGTGTGTGAGTGTGAGGTGCCCACCTATAAACCCTGTCAATGAAAACTAAATTAAGCAAAGTTTTAAAAAAAATGCACGTGGGAAGGAATTGTTCAGTGTTTAACTGTTTTACAATTGTGAAAATAAATTAGATTTTTTTTATGCTGATCTAATTTCCAAATTTTAACAACATTTCTAACATCCTCAATAGCTGTCCTCAATGCCTTACTGATGCAGGATCCAACAAATGCAGTCATTTTTCTTATTTCCATCTCTGCACTTTAGTGAGAGTATAGACACCTGCAGGACTCAACGATGTGATGAACATTGACTTTTTTTTTCACCTGAGTGGTTTTTTTTTAAATGTCTAATGCTCTCTTTGTGTCCAAGAGTTCTACAGTTTAAGATATTTTCAATATTAAATATAGTCTTAGTACGTTTATAGTATAGGATTTTAAGTATAGGATTTAGGATAGGTACTTATGAAACCCTAATGCAGCCACAGGTCGACATTAGTCAGCTTTCTGCATTTTCCACCTGATCACATCTGTCTTTCTCTTTCCTCTTTGGATGGGTTTTATTATTAGAATCAAGTTAAAAATGAATAATGTCAGGAGTTTACAAAGTCAATAGGGCCTCACTTGCCCTTTAAAAAATTAACTACAGGTGAGTAATAAAGTAGACCACTAAATATTAATGGTAATTTACTGTACAACAACAATATCTTAATTTTAGATTGTTTTATTATTGAAAGCCAAAATGAAATTAATTAATTAAAGTAATTTCACTAAACCAGAGACACACTGCAGGGTCTGATCAACCCTGACAGGGCCTTCCTTGGAAGAGTGTGTCTAGTGATAATGGCGAAACTACTGATGATGTGTCCTTACAAATTAAAAAGCAAACAATAAAATTAAATGGCTGAAACAATAAAATAATAGTAAAATAGCAATAATAAAATAAAAAAAAATAAAAATAATAAAATAATAATAAAGAATGATAGTAACAAAGAATAGGTAATAAATAAACTTAAAACTTAAACAAGCTACACCGAGGTTGCTGTCTCAGGGTCTCCTGGGGGCTACACGGTCATCCTCCAGGGACTAAAGGATAGGTGAGACGAGGTAGGGGAATGGGGAGCTATGCATGACATGCCCCGGCCCGTGCATCGCCGATGACCTGCTTTCAACATTCCGGCCTTAAACCTAATTCGATTATTAATTTGTTTTTTTTTTATTTCGCCCTAAACCCAATCATTGGATAACAATTAATTACAATTTCCATTTGGCAATAATCCAAATTGGGAGAGTATTACAAATTTACAGTTAAAAACTCCTTTATACTTTTTTAATTACCTTAAAAAATTTAAAATATAGTTAGGGTTAAAAAAATACTACATACAGGGTTAAAAAATTCCTATAGACATGATTAAAAAATGAATGACATGATTACAAATTATTTACATGGTTGAAAAATTAAAATCTTTCTAAAAAAAAACATGTTACTGATAGTGAGGAGTGATCAACAAATACATTTGGAAAAATCCTACCCAAAAAACTAAGAACAAAAAAGCAAAAAACTGATTTGGCTTTCTTAAACTAAATTCGAACTGAAAAACAGACATGTAAAAGTGGGAGTGTATAAATAGAAGCAGAAGGCACTCTCTGTTCATTCCACCTCAAACCTTCGAACAGAGCAGATCAGTGCTGAGAGTAAGCCACTCTTTTCTTTTTGTTATGTGCCTAGGCCTGAAGAAGACCTTCACAGGTCGAAACGTCACCGCACCGGCACACAAATTAAAATTCATTTGGCCTTTTTGTAATTTAATTTTTCTTTAAAAACTAAAAGATTTTTGCAAAACCAAGTCATTTTATTTCTTTTATTTCTTTAAAAACTTATCAAAAATGTAAGTTAAAAATTAAAGTTAAAAATTAAATTTAAATTTTGGTAGAAAAACCAGTTAATAAACTTGCCTCCATCCAACTCACCATGGTTGGATGGACTTCAGACTGGACCCTGGTGCATCATGGCAGACGTCGTGGACAATCCAGGGTCCAGACACCCTACCGAGGGATAGCCCGTGCACCGTCCACTAGTGATGTGTCAGTCGCGAACGAAACAGCTCTTACGGTGTGATCACACATGATAGACGCAACCAAAACGCGCCAGACGCCCCTAGGTTGACGCGTGCACATTCGCACCTCGAAGCATGTCCAACGCAAAGCGGAAATGTGGGAGGAAGTAGTGCCAGACGGTATGTTTGCACGATGACAACTGTCGATCTAGCATTTGAGAGTCTCCCTTCTCTATTTACTGTGGAGAGCAGAGCA
The DNA here is from genome assembly GCF_018398535.1 of Haplochromis burtoni. Taxonomy (NCBI): domain Eukaryota; kingdom Metazoa; phylum Chordata; class Actinopteri; order Cichliformes; family Cichlidae; genus Haplochromis; species Haplochromis burtoni. The sequence goes on from NW_024582607.1 coordinate 928,469, forward strand.
GCGGCGTAAAGGACGTCCTCGCCGTACCTAGGTCCATCGGGTCCTCCAGAAGCGTGAGCAGTTTGGTGAGTTTCACCACTTGCTCCACGAGCTGCGTCTGGATGACGGCCGCTTTCAGCGGTACCACCGCAGGTATTGATACCTGTACTAATATATGCTAAACTATTCGTTTATACACTGAAAACATGGCTGTGGTATGCTATCAGTGAATGCCGTCAATGTTTACTGAAAGCAAACTGTGGTATGGAGACGACTGTTTATAATATTTCTAGTGATACTCGAAAGGTCTCATCAATTCCTGATTTAATTCGATTTATGCTGTGTTATCAGTGTTTGCAATGATAGCATGGCTGTGGTGTCATATCAATATATGCTCTCG
>NW_024582607.1:939774-945532 GCF_018398535.1 Haplochromis burtoni
TCAGATGTCATTCAAAACCCTCTTCTCACTTCTCACAGAAGCCTGTAGACAACTGTGCTATTGGGTGCTAAGCTAAACTGTCCACAGATTTGAGTGAACAACTTGGTCGCCGGGCGCTTTGTTCACAGCATTTCAGTTGTCCACTAGCATACAAGCAGTAGCAATACTGTTCTGTAGCTAGTGCTGGTTTCAAGTAGCAATACTTTCACCCTGGGAAGTAGCCAGTGGCCAGCATCTAGGCCACTGGCTCCATCGTGGGACCTTCCCACAGTATTAGCTGCGCTCTCCTGTTGCCCATTTGAACCGCTGGAACAGGTTGAGTTAACATTTCTGTCCTTGAAGACAGCTCTATTAATTGCTTTAGCTTCAGCTAAGCGTGTAGGAGAGATCCACGCTCTCTCAGTGCATCAGTCATGCATTCAGTCCTCCTCGGATAATACGAGGGTCGTGTTGGAGGGTCAGTATGCGGCTCAGCCCTGCCTTTATCCCAAACGTTGTCAGCACACGTTCCCCTATAGAACTGCCGGCCTTTTACCCACAGCCTTTCTCCTCAGAGGAGCAACAGCGGCTGCATACCTTGTGTCCAGTCCGTGCTCTGCTCATTTATATGGACAGAACCCAAAGTGTCAGACAAAGTGACTAGCTGTTCGTGTCCTGGGCTAAACCACACATGGGAAAGTCTGTGTCTAAACAGCGCCTCTCCCATTGGATAGTAGGAGTAATTGCCCTGGCCTATACTAGCAGGTGCCTTCAGCCTCCTGCTGGCTTGCGTGCGCATTACACTAGAGGTCTGGCAACCTCATAGGCTCTCTTTAGGGGAGTTTCTATTCAGGAGGTGTGTGCAGCTGCATGCTCGGCCTCACCTCACACATTTGCTAGGTTTTACAGGTTAGATGTAACAGTACCTAACCTAGCGCATTCAGTCCTCAGTGCAGGTTCTTCCCGGGTGGGGGCCTCTCCCCTGTGAAGTTCTGTTCTTAACAGGTATGTCTGGCAATCCAGTAGACAGTATTTCTCCCATAGTGAGACACGAATTCTATGAAAGAGAACTTAAGGTTATGTATTAGGGGTGCAACGATACACAAAATTCACGGTTCGGTTCGATACTTTGGTGTCACGGTTCGATATTTTTTCGATACAAAAAAAATGTTCATGCCTTTTTAATTTGTCATTTATTAAAATTATAAATATATATTTTAACTCAAAAGTACAGTTTTTAAATTTAATGTTGCTGAAACAACAAAGTAATAAAAAAAATAAATCTATCTGATCGAGAAATCACTCATCTTTGGAAAAGAGAGTTTATTACAGAGAAATGGCTCTTTCCAAAATAAAAGCTATACTATACGCTTCTTCTGGGCTATATTCTCAGCAGCATATTAAACATATCAGGTCCCCATAAGGAGAATCATGTGCTAACGGCTGTCTAAATGACTCGGGTAAAGTTTGTAGCATGCGTGCTTGTTGTTTTTGTCTGCTTCCACTTGTCTTTGCACTAGGATGATGTCAGAGTAAATGTGCAGTCATATTCGTTGTGTTCCCACTAGTGCTGTCAGTGTTAATCTCGTTGAAATGACGTTAACGCCACAACACAGCAAATCTCCGTTAACGAGCTACCACGGAAACCAAAATAGTTCCAAACGCCAGATCTGAATGAGGGTGGGGGAGGTTCAATTTGCCATGTTGCAAGGAGAGCTTAACTTCTGTCTCACTAGCTTGCCCTGCGGTCAGTGAATCTGCGTTCGACTACTCCGCCTAGGCTGCACTGTCGAGCGCAGATCCACTGAGCGCTCAACACAGACAGCACCGTCAGAAGGAAAGTTGATAAAATAAATTGAAAATTTTGTATTGTTCGATACATATGCACGGGTGAGGAAGGGGTCCAGAAACCCCATGACCACGAAGAACTTACATCTCCTCCCAGATCCTGGTGCAGACCCACTCCTCTTCTCCTTCTCAGTCCTCTTCTCCTTGGAGTATGTGTCCTTGAGGCTCTTCCACTTTCTCCTGCAGATGTAGCCGAAAGCAGAACAAGACTTTTATTCTTGAAACTGATTTCTGGTGTATTTCATAAACTATAATTAAGTATTAAATGATCTCAATCCACTTTTACTATTAGGTGAAAAAAATGAAAGTCCCCAACACAATTAACTACAACTCTGTAGTTGGCACTTTGTATTCCCCTACAATAATAGCATGATTTGTTGCATTCATGATATTCATCAACCGGAATTCCAACGCCAAAACAACAATGGACCTTAAATTTAATTTTGACTAAAATACTAACTCACAGCAATAACAAATAAAAATGTTTAATGTTAATATTCATATTTATGTAACTGTAGTTTCGGAGGACTGATGATGTTATGGCATGGTGAAACATCTGTCAGCTGTCTGTCAATCCACAAGGATCGCTCCTCATGTCACGTCTGCTGGGAGAGGTTGTGTGGACCCAAATGCAGACAGAGATGGAGTGAGGAGATTTAAAAAAAAGCCAGCCTTTATTTGGGGCTGAACAAAACTACAAGCAAAAGCAGAAACTAACAAAACCTAAACTGGGAAGCAAGAAACTGGGAACATGGGAGGCCACAAAGGGAGACAATCCAGCGACAGGCAAAGAAAGAAAAAGGACTAACTACAAAAACAATAACGAGGGAATGGGAAACAGGAGGGAAACACAGCTGGAACTAATCAGACACAATGAGACAGGGAGGAAGCAAACAAGCATTTGTGCTAAAGATCATATTTGTTCAATTTACACTTGATTATATTCTAATCAGTATTCACCATTATTAGCTATCAGCAAAATCACATATAAATCATGATTCTGTATTTTTCAATTACAACATATGAAATCCAGTTGAAATTCTGCATGATGTTGGGACAGATACATATTTCTTATCGTCCACATTCCTGCAGCCAGTCTTACACACACAGGCAATAATCTTCCAAGGTCAAAGCTGAATCAGGACTGCACTTTGAACCAGACGGCAGCGTGCAGACTGCTGGCTAAGACAAAGCAGGAGCAGCCTGTGATTGTACAAGGCTCGCAGCAAGTTCTGGGGGCCCTGCCTAGGGCTGCACAGGGCTTGCAGACTCTGGTGATGGGTGACCCTTGAGCTAAGGCAGAGAGGGTCCAACTGGCTTGGTCCCTGAGGCGTGGAGGCCACAGGAGGCTAGGCAGGCTTGGCATAGAACCAGAATAGTCAATGGCAGGCTCAGAGGCAAAACAAACAGACAACTCCATAAGGCCAGGAACAGAGAGAAACAAATTTGGACTGGTTGCCTCAATCCCATTAGACTTACTTTGATTATTTTCTGGATTGAAAACAAGACCATCATTACAACCTTCAGAATACATTTCTGTCTCTTTGTTTACATTGTCACAACCTAAATGATCATGTAAGATTCTGGCCAGTTTGCAATCATTAGTTTGGCAGTTATGCAGTTTAAAAAAAAGTTCTTTTGAGAGTTTAACATTAACATTTGAGACTAAGGCGAATTCAGGGTCAACATTGTCAGTCTTTAGTCCATCAAGCAAGGAAACAGAAGGCACAGCCTTATCACTGGCCAACTTGAAAACAGTATTTAAAGACACAGGCCCTGCCAGTTTGGCATTGAGCCCTCAACACAGGGAAATACAGTCCTGGGCCCAGTTCTCCCTGTTACAGGAACATGAGAACTGGTAAGGGAGATGAAACAGAGACATGACTAAGACACAACTAGCATGGGAGCGATATGGAGAGAGGTGGAGAGAGACGCAAATAGGAAAACCAAACATGAGACGGAGAGGGAATATACAAAGACATGACTAGGGAAACATATATACAGAGGACATGACAGACACAGGGAGGAGACAAAGACAAGAAAACATGAAACAGAAATATAAGTAAACTCAAAACTAAAACCTGAACTTAAATCAACAAGGGAAATAATCATGAATGCAATATAAACTTAAAATGCTGGGTCGAAGATCCAGCACCCTGACAATGCCAACACACTCAAAATCAAGACATTCAGAAAAGATTTAAAGGGTGAGTCTTCACAGTCATATTTACTATTATCTTCAGGTTCTTTAATTTTTATTTTCAGTAATCTTCATAATAACGTCAGCCCTAAAACTCCACCCTGATGAGACCCAGAAACCAAACATTCAGGAAACGGTGAGACCACTAGTGTAGATAACACTACGTAATGTGGTAACTTGTTTTGTAAGAACATTTCCACACCCATCAAGTTCGCCCAAATCACTGGAACAAAAACATCATAACAAAGCTCAGAAGCTTACGATAAGCCAGAACCATCATTATGCTGTGTAAGAAACACAGCGGATGCAGATTGAGGGGAAGTTAGATAGTGGACCCAAACGCAAACATGTGGAACAGAACTGGATAATAACAAAATGTGAGCTGTTTATTATAGCTAATAGAAAATATACAAAACAAAGAGCAAGTCGGACCAATACGAAACTAAACACTAACCTAAATTGGGTAAACTGTCACGGACCCGGCTCTGGGGACTACGTGAGCAGTGTGGATTATTATTATTATTATTATTATTAGATGTGTGTGTCTTCTGCACTGCTACTGTTCTGTGCTCCGTTGTTACCAGGTGTGTGTGTATGTGTAGGCAGGGTGTGTGTGTGTGTATATGTGTGTGGCTGTAGGATGGATGACAGGCACCTGCAGGCCTAATGGGTGTGGCCCTGCTGGAGGACTGGCCACACCTGAAGTCCCTGCCACACACCTGCTGCTGATCAGGGCTTGTCGGGGGAGCTATTTAGGAGAGTGTTGGAGCTCCCACCGGTGTGGGATCATTGCGTTACATCCCAAGTTAGTGTGCGTCAGTGTACGGTAGTGCAGATCGTGTATGCCCGCGGGGGTCAGTGTTGACGGATGCTTCTGTTTTCCTGCAGGAGGAACGTGGAACAAGAAGGACAGCACGCACAGGGTGTGCAGAAACACGACAGCGGAGAGCACGAGCATGGATGTTGGAGTGGGACACACACACGGGAGTCTAGGGAGCAACGGGGATTTATTGTTCATCTGTTATTTACCTCACTGTAAATAAACACATTGTCTTCACTAAAGAATCCAGCATTTGGGTCCTCCTTCCTCAAATCCCCACGGTCTGCCTTCGCTGACCATGATATAAATAGAATAAAACATTTTTTAAAACCTGAATACAAGTAACATGAATACCTGAATAATCTAAGTCACTAGTCTAGTACATCATTAGTTGTCAGCCATGGACCGGATGTACCAAACCTATAATCTTTGTTTGTTATAGTTTCTTATTCCGGTCAAACTGTGGATCATTGTATGTTTGCAACATCTATAAAAAGTGAATTAAAGTACAGAAAGAAACCTATTAGAAATGTTTTTATAAATTTATGTCAAATGTTACCTCATGGCAGCAGCTCTCATTTAGTTAGAATGTTGTTATAAAAGTTATTGGGCTTTAAATTCTGTCTCACTGTTGCACTTTTGACTGGTAGCACAAAGACTGAGAGAGGGTAGAGAGGGAGAGCCCACTATTATTGCCTATTATTGTCAATGTGAAACTTCTTGCAGTGATACTGAGTTTTGTATTTGAACAATTCTGTGTTATCAAGATATCCACGAAAATCACAAGTGAGCAAGAGGTCCATCCTAATTGTTTAAATGTCAAGAAAAGGGGTTTGTTGAGGCTTTTTGCCACAAGAGGGCAGTCTTTCAGCATACTGACTGAATTCTGACTTCTCTGGGCTCTTCAGTTT
>NW_024582608.1:0-25368 GCF_018398535.1 Haplochromis burtoni
AAAAAAGTCAAATTTGGTGATTACAGGTGTTTCAGGACAAAATGCCATGACTGCTATATACATTCTACAAAATGCCTTGTGTAGATGAATTAGTGAAACAAATTGATCAGCCATCTTATAGTGTATTGTGATACAACGTACATCCTCTTCATTGCACGAGGTTGCAGTCATCGATATTCCTGCATCTGTCCACTGGGAGGCATTTCATTCTTTCAACTCTTCAACATTTATGTGTTTTTTTCCTTTTTCTGTCATCTTTTTACATCCTTTATACTTATCACCACACTGTGTTTATGTGATAAATTCTTAGTGTGCAGAAAACAGATTATGAAGTATGATTTTACTAACTCATCTACACAAGGCATTTTATAGAGGGTATAGGGGGTATAGGTTTGTCTTAATCTCCACATTAAATTTTTTTTTCTCAAAATAGGATTTCGACTTTTATATAGAAATTTTGACTTTCAAAATCAATAGAATAAGTAGTAGAATCTGTAGAATAAACTAGGGCAGGCATACCTTCCAAAAAAGTGTGACACGATTCCAAATGTTCACCTCTGTGTTACAGAAACAATGATTTTCATCTACATCAGCATCCCAATTCTGGCAACAACAGCCCTGGCAAAAGGTATTTAATTTTATAGTATATTGTACTGTTTTCAATACAGAAAATGTTGATTGAATTTGTAAATTTCAGTTTTGTTTATAGAATCTGTTTCATTTTATTCCATATTTTACATAAAGAAATTTTGTGTTTATTTCTTGTTTCTTTTAGGGTCAGTTGAATGCATTTTCTCAGAATCTCCTGGAACCCATTATTGTTTTGGAGCCGTAGGTCAGTCGCTAATTTTTCATCTGTCACATAAAATTGATACTACAATGGGAGTTATGAAGGATAACAAAAACTGGGTTGTAAAAACTCACAATAATGGGGCTATGATTTTAAATCATGAATATGTAAATCAACCAAATGGCATAAATAATGGAACACTGAAACTGGGTAAAGCCATGAAGAAACACTCTGGATATTACCAGTTGGAAGAACATGACTCTAATGGAAAGTTACTGAAAAAAGCGAATGTATCTCTAAAAATATATGGTAAGTGTTTATTTTATTCGGTTGTTTGCTTCAAACTCAAGCTAATCGTTATTATTGATTTATATGAATGGCTATGTTTTATTAAAAGGAGTTTTAAAAAAGCAGATGTTGTAAACCAAGTACATTAATTGTATAGTTGTTGTTTTTTTATTGGATATTACATATATACATATAAATGAGACTAAATTAAATGTTAATTCCATAAAATACCTCATTGCTTTAATCTTCAAATCTGCAAAAGCAAAAATATTTTACTCCTTTATACTTTACTGTGCAAATTTAAAAAGTAATGTAAATGTACATGCAATGTACAGTAAAACGAATATTTGAGAGAAAACCTGAATACTAAATCAAAATTTGAATAATAATGGATTGGCTTTATATAGCACTTTTCAAGGCACCCAAAGGGCTTTACAATTCTTTCACTCTCACATTCACACACTGGTGGAGGCAAGCTACAGTTGTAGCCACAGCTGCCCTGGGGCAGACTGACAGAAGCGAGCCTGCCATATCGCGCCATCGGCCCCTCTGGCCAACACCAGTAGGCGGTAGGGTAAAGTGTCTTGCCCAAGGACACAACGACCAGGACAGAGACCCCGGGATCGAACCGGTGACCTTCCGGTTACAGATGCACGTCCCAACCCCTGCTCAGGGGGTCAAGGCCCCAGGAGCATGACAAAACCCTTATGGCACTGAAATATCTCTTTGCATTATTATATTAAAGTCTTTACCTTACAATATAAAGCACCTTGAGGCAACTGCTGTTGTGATTTGATGCTGTATACATATAACTAAATTAAACCTGGAAATCCAAAATTGTAACCCTTGAATGTTATTCATCTATTATTATTATTATTATTATTATTATTATTATTAGTCAAATTGCTGTTTAAAAAAATATTGCCCCAAATGTGGGACAAATTAAATGTATATTTCTCTTAATACTTGGTGATATTTCCCTAGAAACCTTTTTTTGTGACTTAAAAAATACAGTGCAAATTAACTTATACAATATTTTATTTGTCTTCTACACTGCTTACATGATATGATTACATGTCTTCCAGCTCCAGTGTCAAAGCCAACACTGTCTCAGATGTGTTTGTCACCAGAACAGATGAAGATCAGCTGCTTCTCTGAGGGAGATGGAGTACAATTAATTTTGAGTTTGGATGGTCAGATACTTATACAAAGCAATGACCACAACCAGTCCCTAACCATTTGGACAGCCGAGTTTCCAAATGTTACCATCATCTTAGATGGAAAGCTGACTGGAAACCTTATGTGCCAAGTTTGGAATAATGTCAGCAGAGATGAAACCGTTATTCCCCTGGCAGCCTGCAGTGGTAGAATATTTAAACGTAAGATTTTCTGGGACAACACTATTTCTTTCAAAGGGAAATTGGATTTGAATTTATATGGAGTAAAATAAATAATTTACCATATGGTTTTGGTTGTCGCCTGTGAATTCTTGTGGGAAAAAGTTAGTACACATCTCCTGTGACTTCAGATGTTACTGTATGTTGAAGAAATGGATGGCAAATGGAACTATTTGGAAGCATTTTAGTATTTTGGAATTTGTCATGATATTCAATATTGTTTGACATTTGCTTTTGCATTCTAGGTTCTGTTACAACCTTGACAGTACCTTTGGTAACCAATGTCATCATGTTGTTTGTGGTTCTGATTCTGGTTATAGAACATTTTTGTAAGAAAGCAAGACCGACAACTGTTAATGAAGGTAAGTGAAGTATCTAAAACTTTGCTTTGAAAAATGTGGTGTTTTTTTTTAAACAACATAGCTTCATCCAAAGCACAATACACTTTTTGTTTATTTTCCTCCGCAGGTAACTTTGGCACTGATGTTATCTAGAGTGATTGCAAATAACAAATGAAATAAAACCAACTGAGGAAAATCAGCTGGGAAATGATCCAGCTCTGACCCTGAAGTGGTTAAGTAGTTGTATGGATGGGTTTGCTTTTTTTTTCTAAATTTTGTTTTGTTATTGGTAATTACTCTAAAATTTAGCAATTTAAACAACTAAAATGGGTAACAAGGATGAATAATGTTTATTGTTGTGGACATGTATTACAATATTACCATCAATTTACAATATTCATTTGCAACAAACACAAATGTTAGCACGATAGGAAATATCAAATGAAATAAACCCAACTCAGGAAAATCAGCTGGGAGAGGATCCAGCCCTGACCTTGAAGTGGTTATGTAGTTAAGATGTATGGGTGGGTTTTTTCAAATTGTTTTGTTATTGGTAATTACTCACAAAATTTGCTGTGGACATGGTCTGAAAGTGTTGTCATACTGTGACATTAGAGTTTTCAAGAAAATCAGTGCTCGTGTATTAATCAATACTATCAATGTACAATATTCATTTGCAACAAACAGTGTAATCTTTTGCCACCTCCACCGTTTGTCACCGTTGTAGAGAGACACACAGCTCCTCTCCTCACTAACAGCTGAAATAGTTAATGTTCATAACAGTTAATGTTCCTGTAAAGCTTCTGTTTCAACAACACTGAAGTATTAAACAGTTATCATGAATGTCAACCTGGCGGCAACATTAACATTAGCTATTAGCAGTTATCAGATATCCACATGGGCCAAATGTTATGGACTGGAGGTCATGGAAAGAATATTGAGCAATGGCAGTGCAGATTATGCTATGTCCAGAGCAGATTATGCTCTGCCACAGCATGCTCAGCTGGTTCTAATACATGGAAAACTGGCTAGCTGCTGGTTGCTGGCTGTGCAGAGTAGCACTGTAGCCGATCTGAGCAGACAGTCCAGACTGTGCCGAACTATTCCAAGCAAATAAATGGTAAGCTCTGGAGCAGTGCAGTGGCATTTCTTATCTTGTTTTGGACAGCTGTGTGGTCCATTTCAAAATGCATACAGTAATGGATTGGATTTATATAGCGCTTTTCAAGGCACCCAAAGCGCTTTACAATACCACTATTCATTCACTCTCACATTCACACACTGGTGGAGGCAAGCTACAGTTGTAGCCACAGCTGCCCTGGGGCAGACTGACAGAAGCGAGCCTGCCATATCGCGCCATTGGCTCCTCTGGCCAACACCAGTAGGCAAGTAGGGTAAAGTGTCTTGCCCAGGGACACAACAACCAGGACAGAGAGCCCAGGGATCGAACCGGCGACCTTCCGGTTACAGTGACAGAATGAGTGCTTATTTTTTTCAAACATATGTTGTTTTTAAATTTTAATTCATTTTAACAAGTAACACCACACTTTATCCAAATTTTATTTAAAAATTTTCCATAATGTTCTCCTTCATTAATAAATGATTAAGATATTAGATATTGTGTTATTTGTTACACCCTTTGTTTATTAGTAGGCTCTAAAGTATATTTTCTTTCACTAGCTCTAATAAAATAATAAAATAATTTGTAAAAAGAACTAAAAAAAAAACCTCTTAAACTTTATCCCAAATACTTATTTGGTTGAATCTAACTTGTAAACTGAAAATTAATAACTTTTAAGAAATTTGTTTTTTGTTATAAGTTTTATTGTTGCAGAATGGGATACAGATCTTCAGTATCACTATTCTACTATTGTCTCTACAGATGTATCTACAAATGCATGCTTTTCTTCCCCATATATACACATATACATGTATGTATCTTCTATAATATTACTAAACCTTTATTTTTTATCTTTGAAACAAAAAGATGAAAGTGTTTTTATACATGAAAAACAGGGGATCCTACATGTTGCTAGATGACAGGCTGATCTTGTATTACTAAAAGGCATTTTTGTGAATTTACAGCATTTTGCCTCATTTTACTGTGGTGTTATTTTATTTGCATCTCTAGTCTGTCCGTAACATGAGGAGCTTTAATGTTCAAAAGTAAACTCTGCATATGCTTTTTAATTTTTTTAATCATTCAGTCAATCTTAGTGTAGACTGGAATATTTCTAACATTTTGAGTTATTTTCCAGTGTTAGAAAACCAGCACTGCTCAGTGTTAGCCATTGTTAATCTTCAAAACTGACTAGGTTACTTTTAAACATATAACACTGTCAAAAGTGTTAATTTAACACTCAACAGTGTTGTATTTTACACTCAGAGGTGTGGACCCATATAGACACTCTAGTGTTAATTTAACACTGGAGATTTTGCTGTGTACTTTAACCACATCTCTTTCTCTTACATTCTATCAGTAGATCTGTGTTATATTGTTTCATCATAGATCAAAATAAACACCTGAAGCAGAGATGGTGTGAATGGAACAAGTTGTGGTTTAAGCACACATCGCACACAAACACGTCTTTGGTTTTCATGTCTAATGTGAAACTTCCTGTTAGCATCTTCTACCAAACTTTGGTACACTAGCTGGTACAGCATGCCACATAGCTTTGTTATGTTTTCAGGATTTTGCAATTTTTTGATTCACAAGTAATGACATTACTGTAAAGGTCTGTAAAGAAACAATTTTAGGGTCAAATCTGACTGATTTACAAATTAACAAAACTTATAATTATTGTGTTTTATATCCGATTGCCTCAAAGCCTTACGACATCCTCCACACTGTGCACTTGAACATATAAAAGTGATGAGCACCTCTTTCGTTGAATTTTGAGTGTTTCACTCAACTTTGTTACATCTGTGGTGTTTCCGGTTCAACATGACCGCCATAAGAAATGAATGGGCCCACTTTTACAACCTGCTGAACAACCCACTGAATGACCCATAGGAACCCTGGCCACTGAATAGAGGGAGTCACATAATTAGGAAGGGAGAGATTCAAGGATTCAGGTAAAATGGATGGCTACTTGGTCCATGAGCCACGTCAAACAGCTAAAGTGTAGCTTTAAAAAAAAACAACACCTTTTTCATTGGATTTTGTATTCATATACATTCTATGGCACATATGGCAGGATAAAAGCAATAAAAACACAAGACACTCAAAAAACAAACAAACAAAAAAACAAAAACAGTACAGGTTACTGTGTACATTCCCAAATTTAGTTACTGTACATAGTTTTCATTACCTCACTCTATCTCCACTTCGTCAACTTCCCCATTTTTAATAGTTCCAAAAAACATCTTCCAAATGTCAAAAAATTCTGAAGGTCTTTTCCTAATCACCTGTGCCCAGACTGAACTGTTGCTGAAGAACTCATTCTTCTCCCTTAAGAGAGGCATCAAAGTGGTAACACACAAATCACAAAACCAAGGAAAAAAAAAAGAAAAAAAGAACTGGACTAATAAGGAATCCTGACCTGAATAATGACCAAAAAAGGACAACTGGAATATTGAGCTCAATAGGACTGTTTTTGGGGTTATTTTTGTTATGTTATGACGCTGGATGCAGTGGATTGCGAGTGTGGCAGCTCAGATCCGGTCCTGGCCGACACCGCCACCACTCTCACTGGTGTGCGGAAACGAAGAAGTGGAGAGCACAAAACACGGACTTTTGGCAGAAGACACGACACAGGAGTTGAGGGAACGCACTGGGATTTATTGTGTTAACATTCCCCACATTGCCATGGCCTGCCACGGGGACCATGACAGGGTGGAAGTGCCTGGTGCCCAGCAGGAGCCCACACCCATTCCGGCTCCCTGGGGGAGGGCCGCGGAGCAACCACCGTGTCCTTGACTTGCATAGCTGGCACCGGAGAAGGAGGTCGAGATGAGAAAATTTGCTGTCCATACAGACAATATTGATTTGTAAATGATTAACTAACAACCTTTCAACACAAAGCTCTTTATTTGTAGCAAAGTTCTACAAGAAAGATAACTTTAAATGTGCTTGTGCTTAAAGTGCTTCACCGAGCTGAAATTTAAACTTAAAACATCTCAAGATATATTCAGTTGAAAAAAAAAAAAAATCAAAAGTCCCTCAAAGTGTCAAAGGCTTCACACTGAACATTTCAATATCTGAACAGCTTGATATCTTATGGACTGTCTTCCATTGCAGCCACATGCCCCTCAGATGGCCAACTCCTGTAATTTGGCCTTCTTGATCTTTCGCCTTGGGTGAACCAGCTTGCCACACTCTCTCTAGCTTCAAAATCTTTCAGACTTGGCCCCTCCACACTTATTCTTATCAGGTCATCCACTGTCTCTGAATGAAGGGATGTTCTTGTGTCTGATTTAATTCTTCTGTGCAGAGAACCCTCTTTCACATACCAAAGCTGAGACAGGTAGGGCCAGCATAATGTTTACAAGATGCAGGGTCAGAGAGAAAAATAAATTCAAGAGATTTATTTAAGCAGTGTGTTACACAGCAAAACTCACACAATCTTAGGAAAGAACACCAACAAAAACTGACCTTGTACTCTGAGCAGTACGGCTCTCTGCTCAACATGAGCTCCCAAAACATCCTGGCAATTAACAGCTTCAAACTTATAAACTCTTCTTTTGCAAGCTCTGTGTTTACACCATTTCTGAAAATGATGTGGATTACACAGCTAATCAGTGTTCACATGAACAAAATATCTACAACCAGCACACATGATATTGTAGTAATCCACCAGCTACCTTTTCTTGACTGTGGAGAAGTGATCCAGGAGAAATGCAAGGTCATCAGCACCATGGTCCACTAAATCTCTTGGTTCTCTGGGCAGCTATCATGATTGAAAATGTTGAAGCAAGTGACAGCTTTGGTTGTGGCTGACTCAGAAGCACTCTCTGTTGTCAGAACGAATACATTTTAGTAAATGAAAATAACAACATAACAATCCTGTTAACAATAATAACAACATTTCTTATCTACATGTATTTAATACACTTGCCTAGGAGACTACTGAATCTTGCTTTGAGATTTTTCACAGTGGATTAGATTGTTGCATCCATTACTTTTTTAAGTTTAGTGGAAGTAACACCATCTTTTGCCACCTTTGAGTGTTATTGTCTGTGCAATGCATAAACCATGAATAGGGATTGTGAGTTTGATATTAGAAATATTTGTACAAATAGACAAAAATAATAATAAAGTAATAAATAGTGTTCTCTGTTTATATAAAAGACACAGCCACATGTAGGCCTACCTGGAATTTGTAGATTGCCATTTCACCCTCTTCATGCTGCTGCCTCCTCTATAAAAAAAAAAATCAACAACGTAAGAACAAATTAATCAAAAGCTTTTCTATATAAAAATGTCTTCAGCTGTTTTTAAAAGAACCAATGGAGTTTGTACAGCGTAGAGACAGTGGAAGAGAATTCCACAACCGTAGTACCACTGTCTATAAGCACTTTGAATCACCTTGTTGTTGAATTGTGCTATACAAATAAACTTGCCTTGCCTTGTCTGAAAGGCCCAATCACCACGAGTTTTAAAACGAGTGCGCGGTACCACCAGCAGTCTCTGATATAATGACCATAAAGCTCAGGAAAATGAATGCGATTTCAGTAGGTCAGATAAATATTGGGGAGCTTGACCATGTACGGCCCTAAAGGTTAGAACTAAAATTTTAAAATTAAACCTAAAACTTACAGGCAACCAGTGAAATGAGGCTAAAACTGGAGTAATATGAGACCTTCTCTTGGTGCTTGATTAAGAGACGTGCTGCAGCATTCTGCACAGTCTGAAGACGATTTAAGGATGATTTGTTAAAACAAGTAAAAAGACTATTACAGTAGTCTAAACGGGAAGAAATAAAAGCATGAATAAGTTCAGACTTTGACACCATTAGTCTGAGTTTTGAAATATGAAATGATAAAAACAGTTCCCGACAGACAGTCTTGTTCTTGCAACCATCTCCTCTGTGGTCACCAGCAGTTGTTCCAGGTTGCAAACAGCCTGTTTAGGTATAACAGTGCAGTATTATTAAAACAGTTGAAGATGACCACAAACACAATTCAAATTTACACATCCTACTTCATCTCCCTTACCTGTGGTAGGATAATATCATTCCTCTGAAGTAGGAGGCTAAACTTACTAATGCCACTGAACACATTTACAATAAAATAGTAAAAGGCCACAGAAGTGGCATCTTCCATTGATTTCTTAACCTGTATGATACAACAATAAAATTTAGTCACCTAGAACATTGATGATCAAGATTCTTAAAAAATATAAAGTCAATAAAAATTGCATAAGTGGCTGTAATGAAAAGAATATTCTGAAATAATGCACTGAACGTTGTAGCTCGGCCTGCAATGTCTGCATTGGCAGAGGAACCTGCCAAATAGTCCATGTGGTGGTACACAGCAAGATGACGTCATCATTTTAAAAGGAAACAATTCTTTGTTCTTTTGTTCTGGATTGACTCGCTGCAATCCTTTTAGACTCAGGACTTCTCATGTGATCAGTGTCCCATATAAGTGAATTTCTCCCAAGCCCATTATAATCATGGAGAAACACACTTTGCAACTGTTTTCCGTAAGAATATTTCATAGCGCTTTAAATTTCAATCTTCCAGGCCTGGTTTAAAGAGCTGATTGTTAAATCATGGACTCACAAAATATCAACATTTATCACCGGTGGATCATACCTCTCAGATTTTCTTATCTCAGTGCACTGTAACAAAAACGAAAACAGACGTAACCAACAAAATACTACTAAAATAACACATACTAGGGCCATGCTTGGACATGTCCCGTCTCTTAGAGAACGGGACATGTCTCTCTCTTAGAGAAAGAACACAACCCAAAGCTCACTGATAAAATCAAGCTAGCGCCAAGCAAAAACCCAAAAATCAACCAGAAATTCACAGAAATTTTTTTGCTTCTCCTGGGACAATATTGTGTGGGAACAAGAACCTCAGGTACCGTAACACCTTTCGTTCCTCCTTGAATTAAATCTCAATCACAGAAAATGCGGTACTCCGACCTAAAACTTACTCCATTAATTCATCATTTTCACTCTGTGCCACTGTTCCTCCCCAGGGCTATGTGAAGCACAATAAACAATTCAATCAAGGCCTTGAGCCATAAACAGACACCACGCACAGACACTGTTTTCATAACCAAACTGTTTTAGACCTTATTCCTTAAATCTACATAAATGTCCTCTGGGTGTCATAAAACACATTCTAAGTAATCAATGGCTCCTCATAAAGATTATGTATTGGGATGTTTGTGTGCAGCATTTTGCATATCAGCATAAGCATTTGTTAGCAAAGCATTCTTCATTGCATCAGCATGTGTGTGTGTGTGTGTGTGTGTGTGCGCATCACTCTTCATTGCACAAGCGTGTGCATGTATATGTGTGTGCATCACTTCTCAGTGACTCAGCATTTCAATTTAGGTGTGTGTGTGTGTCATTTCTCACTCAATCAACGAGTGCACATGTGTTCATGTGTGTATTTCACTTCATTCTGAATCGGTGTGTGTGTAGACGTGTGTGTGTGTGTGTGTGTGTGTTCATCACTTCCCTGTTCTGGTGTCTTGGGTAAAACAAGACACCAGAAGCGTGCCCTGGGGTCCTGCCCTCCTCCTTTTCAGTCTGTTTGCGACCATTGCTGCTGCTGCTGCTCAAAGTTCTGTCCATCCTGGTTCTGACCCCAATTGGGGCAGTCCTTTCTCCAGTGTCCATGCTCACCGCAGGTGAAACCTGCATCTTCTTCTGTGTTTTTGTCCATTCTGAGGTGCCTTCTGACCTCAGTTACTCCTCCTGTCTCGGTCACGCCCTTTTTGCTGCCCGATCATCCGTGTTGGTCCATCACTGTCCTGCACAGTGTTAATGCAGAGTTGTTAAGGTCAGCATTCCTTTGCTCGGCCTTACTTTTCATTCGGGCTTGGCGGGCGTCTCGTCACAGCTCTGTCAGCTGAAGCTGTCTGAGAATTTTCCCCCGTGTAGTGAAACGGGCCTTGGTTTTAACGCTCTCCGTCTCTGCTGCATGAGATCGCTTCCTGCAGCATTGTTGACATTTTCAGGTTGTTGTTGTGGGTCCAGCTGTTGCATTTGGTCAGGGTCACGTGAGAGGGAGAGAGCAGGAGTCCAGGTCAGCCTCGGCTTCCAGGGCTCGGCAAAGCAGCCTGTAATTAACATAAAGAGAAAAAACAAAAACAAAACAAAAACAAACGAACAGGAAAATGATGTTGTGTTGGCTGTATTACAACGAGAGGGGAGAAACACTGGGACAGGCCCTGTGTCAGCCTTCTCTCCCCCTTTTTTTTTTTTTTTTAAACAAGGCATTACCTTACAAAGGAGCCTTTCTCTCACATTTCTCTGCTTGTGTGTGTTTTTGTTTCACCTTTTGTTGTGATGCTCCGGACGCCTTCCCAACCTCCACAAGTCTGTTGGCCCCAATTTTATGTGTTAAAACTTCTCTTAATTTCTCCTCTAATTCTCTCCTCGCTGCTGTCTTTTCCACAGCTGCTGATTCTTGCTGAGTGTGGTTTCCATTACTATAATTTTGCTTCGGCCGCTGTGCTTGTGGGGGCAGTTGGTCCAGGCCCGTAGCCACCTGTATTAACACACTAAGAGATTTATTTAATATCATTTTCATCACTGTTAAATAGACCAGCAGGCAACATGCCCAGCTTTTCAGTGCAGACTGCATGCCAGTCTCCCAACACACTCCTCTCTCTGCTTCTCAATAATTCTCCACTCTCCCTCCATTTCACCTTTCTCTACGTCAGATTTAAAACCCAACATATTTCACACCACTACTCACCTCTTACTGCTTTGACTCCTCTTTTTCTTTTTTTTTAAAAATTACACCACAGAGTAATACACCCAATTCTGCCCGTCTATCTCTATGTGGCTCCAAATTCCCTCTTTATTTAATTTCACACTCGTCAGGGGACAGGCAAACAGCAATTTCAACCACTGAAGCGAGGGATTCAACCTTTTTATATTTCACCTATGATAGAACTCAACCTTAGATGTGAAAGCATTTTCTTGTTCTATTCCAGAATAAATGTGAACCTGTGATTACACGGCCGTTCCAGTGTTATTCTGTAGCTATGCGGGGGTTCTCACATCCCCAAGTCACCACCTCGGCACCCAGGGGGGTTGCCACACCATGAACAAACTTAATTTCCACAGGTACACTAGGCGTCAACCTTTGATCTTAAAGCATTTTCTTCGCACTAATGTCCTCCTATTCACACATCAACCGTCACTGTGACTGTGTTCACGCTTCACACACAGAAACACACCCAAAGCGCGCCTCCCACACACAGCGCGTTTCACCAACAGTGAGACCCACAGAGAGCGCTTTTCATCGGCGGAAAGTTACACAGAAACCTCTAAGCTCAACTGTTAGAACTCTTCCGAAGCACAACCATACACCAGGTACCCTTTTCACTGCGCTTATGACCGCCACAACGGGGCAAAGTCGCATCGTAAAAGTGATGCACGTCCCCGATGCTCAAAACCGACACCATAAGCCAGCGTCTGCTTTACTTTTTATTTCATACCAAGTAAAAATTTTTACTTATTAATTTCATGACCGCAGCCCTCGATGCACAAACCGACACCATAAATCACCGTCAAACCTCTATTCAATGTGCTGAACTCAGCAACCCCTCACTGCTGCACTTACGGCCGCATCACCAGAACACGGCCGTATCATAAACCAAAACCTACGGACGTGTTTCGCTTTACGCGTTGCCAGCGCTTAACCGCACCGTAAGCCAGCATCTGCTTTTCCTTAATTCTATACTTATTTTATGACCGCATCAACGAAGACTCAACCGACGCCATAAACCAACTTCAAAACCTCTATTCAATGTACTGGACTTATGACCGCATCTCCAAAAGAGATTCTAATGTATTATTGCTACAGAAGCCAGTCTTAGACAAAGTTAAATGTGGAAGGTAAAGTGGGCTGCAACTAGCTCAACGTAGTGTATTCTTAGTATTCTTGGTAGAAGCAGTTTATCTTAACACACTGGAATTCAGCCTCAACTTATGTTGTTAGTATCTTGCGCCAAAAACCAGACACCGACAAATTTAATGTGAAAATACGTGTAACTCAGCGAACAGATTAATTTGGAAAGCCCAATATGCACATTTGGTATTTATAATACAACAGGCTGTGCTTACCTTTTTATATTTGGACCAGTCCTCTGTTCGCCTTGCCTCACGATCTCACAGCAGGCCAAATCTGCCCCTCCTCAGCACACCAAAGATCCGGGTCACCAGGCACCAAGTTGTTGAAATCTCCCAATTCTTTTAATCTTTGGGCTGAAGGAAGGACAATACTCGGTGTATAAATGCTCAATCAACAATCATTTATTTCCATACAATTCAACACAAAGAGCATTAAAACGTCCGGACGGGAGAGATGCTGACAGAGGGTTAGCCGCATTTCTCAACATGGTGGCAGATTTCACAGCTTCTTATACCCTCTAGTGGCCCCCACCTAGTCGTAAAAGCCTAAACATTCACATTCTTTCTCTGTTACGGCGCCTAAGTTATGACCTCGGCTCCCTGTCTTTCTGCTCTCTGTAAAGGTGGGGGTATGGAATGTGGTCTGTCTCTTCTATTATCGGCACAAGGTCCTCTGCACACAACATTCTCTTCATGATTCAGCAGTATGAAATGTCAAGAAACAGTGTAACACATTCAACAGTGTCAAATAATACAGGTCAATCCAATAGATATAATGATTTTCACACTCTTAAGTCAGAACATAATTCAACTACTTTAACTACAGATATAAGATAGCATATGATAACAGAATAATCTCACACTACCCTGGTTTCAGAACAGTCTCCACGGCCCTTGAAACATGTGGGAGCCACCTCATCCCCTTCACCCCACTGGGCATCAGCACATTTACTCCCAAGTCAACCCCAATGACCCTGAGCTCTCTCGTATCGTTTTAGCCCAAAATCAGTGTCTTTCAAATCAAATGGAGAAGGTCATACAACTGCCTGATCATTGAAATGTCCCTCTGAATTGACAACATATTATAACCCCTCAGCAAATATGTCATTGGCTCATAATCCCCATGATAACCAATTCTAGCGGATACTGACGGACATTCAAGAAGTCATCAGTTCACCTTGTGATACCGCTACACTCTTTAATCCTTGGACAAACTTCTCAGCCTCTGCTGTGGTTTCAAACTCATGTATTTGTCCATCAGACAGCACTCTGAGTTTAGCTGGATAAGTTATTCTGTAGCGTATGTTCATCGAACTCAGCTGTTGTTTTACCCTGTCGAAAAACCTCCTTCTGTGGTGTAGCTCTGCCGATAGATCACAGAAAAACAAAATCTCCCGCCTGTCATGCGTAACTTTGCCTATGGGCCTGGCTGCTCGCATCATTCGGACTTTATCCCAGTGTTGGGTCGATTAGAATGTGTCCAGTCGGGCAACCTATGTGCTCTTTCAATGTAGAGTGGTGTCGGAAATGTTTCAGGTCCCAGAACCTCAGGGAGCCACTTCTCCAGGAAAGCCACCGCATCATGTCCTTGCATTTTCGCCGGCACTTTGGATCAGCGAGAGCGGTTTTCGAGCTTGTCAAGTTTATTTGTGTGTTTAACTAGCGCATCAGACTTGTTTTTCTCTGAGTTAATTGTGTCTACTGCGTTGCTAATTTGCACTTCGGCTTCATCCATGCGTGCCGAGAAGTCCTGCACATCCCTCTTAACATCTTGAATTGCTTTCAAGACCACATCAATTGGAAAAGTCATTTCTGATCTAGTCGAGTGGCAGAGTAACATTGGGACTAGCATCATCTGCTGAGTTAGCTTGGCTGCTAGCATACAAGACGCCGTCTTCCTCATTTGGAGAAAAGTTAAACTAACTTTGTTATGTGCCTTCTTCGCCGGCATATTCTCGCAGGTTACAATAATAAATCTCCACAGGTGTTAAATTTCTACTCTTTCTGGAGTTAGAGTAGAGATTTTCAGGAGCTCACAAAAAGTGAATATACGGAACACATATGGAACATATGGATGTTCAGTTCAGCGCCATAACCATGCCTTCAAAGTGTAGCTTTTAATCATTGTCACATGCTGCAGTGCGACATTCCATGTCCCTATAAAAATATTTGCGATTTGGACCACATGGACCCTGACAGATCTACAAAGCACTGAAGACCTACATTCTCTTCTGTGACTGAAGCTTACAGGAGGGCTTGCAATTTTCATGTTGGGCCCAGCCTGGCCCAAAGACCTAAGGCCAGGCCACAGGCACCCTCAGCGGAGTAGAGGGAATTTTCTCATTTTACTCATTGTTGCTAAACACTACATAAAACCTATTATTTGTCCTGACAATTGCCCTAGTACTAGTGAATGGACTGATTTCTTAATACTCTTAACACAAAACAAAAGAGACCAGAAACACCCACATCTAAATGCTAAATTCAAAAGCCAGCCAGTAACCTTGTTAAATGTGGTAAATGACTTTTACATTTTTACATGAGGAGGAAATTGTGTTTATTTATTTATTTATTTTCTAAAAATAACCTTTATAAATTCCTATTCCCAATTCTATGTGTCTCCTCCCTTTGTCTCCCCAGTCTGTCTTGTTCCACCAAGCATGTCTTTCTCCCGGATTGTTAATGGATTATCCATTAACTATCAAACCAATTTATATCAACTACATGCATAACATGTACAGTAGTTGATATAATTTCCTTTTAGCATAGTACCTAAATGTTGCTTTACCCATGTTGGCTGAGTAAGACTAGACTTCATATTAATCAGTGTACTTAGCTAACACCTCTACTAATAGCCAAAATGCAGTTTATTGTTGTTGTCGCTGATGCTGTTAATGAGTAATGAGCGATTTTTAGTGTCTGCATCGATTTTATCATTAATCATAGTGCTAATGTACTAAAACAAAGCTTTGAAGGAAACTTGCTGTGGCTAATAAAAAAATGGAGATGAAAGTGAAAAACGAGAAGGATAATTTTTAATGAAAGGGTTAAAAATCATGTTTATTTCTCATATATAGCCACTTGGGGCGGTGGCTCAAGAGTTCGCCTTGTAATCGGAAGGTTGCCGGTTCGAGCCCCGGCTTGGACAGTCTCGGTCATTGTGTCCTTGGGCAAGACACTTCACCCGTTGCCTACTGGTGGTAGTCAGAGGGCCTGGTGGCGCCAGTGACCGGCAGCCTCGCCTCTATCAGTGCGCCCCAGGGTGGCTGTGGCTACAATGTAGCTTGCCATCACCAGTGTGTGAATGGGTGGATGACTGGATATGTAAAGCGCTTTGGGGTCCTTAGGGACCACAAAAACGCTATATAAATACAGGCCATATATTACTACTATATTACTATAAAGCCTGATCTTGTAATAATAAAACAAAGGCAGTTTTGTGAATTTACAGCCTGTTTCCCCTTTTATAATGGTGTTTTTTTCCTTTAGATACTAGACTTGTACATAGCACTGCTTCAAATCTAAAAGTCAGTATCGCTAATGCCTACCTTGACAGTCTAAATGAGTACATCTGAAAATGATGTCCAGCACATAAGGAACATACATGCTAAAAAGTATTCTATATAAGGGACTGTAACCACATCTCTTTCTCTTTCATCCTGTGTAGCGGTTCTGTTGTTTTTGTATCTATGTAGATAAAAATAAACACCGTCGTTTGTTACCGTTGTAGGACAGTAAGAATGGAACAAGTTGTGGCTTAAATAGATCCTATCATGCATTGTTTTTTCTACTGTCTACTTCCTGTTTGTTTGTTTTAGCAAACTTTGTTAATGTTGCTGAGTTCACATGCAGAACATGAACCCCCTCTTATACACCTAGAGCATAAGACAACTCTTACTGCACAACACACAGTTGATGCTTTGTTGTTATATTTAATATACTAATATGCAATCAAGCACAGACTCAGGGTAGCATGGTTTTGATCATCTTTTCTCTCCATACATTTTTCTTCTTCTAAGTTAATATTGGTTTCTGTCCCAATAATTTGTGTTAGTAAAACTATGTCCAGTTGGTTAGTGATCACCAATTTTTCTGTCTGTATCTGGAAGTCCCCAATCCCACAGGATCTTAGATGGGTATTCTCAACCACCCTAAGGGCGCATCCCATTTTGACCTTTGGTCTTCTAGGCCATACTCGCCATGGTATTTTTCCTGTATACCATGCCCGCCAGTTAGTTATGATGTTCCATGTATGCCATGCCTGCTACAATCTTGTATCCTGCTGTTATGTGCTGGATTGTTTCAAGGGCACCTTTGCATAGCCTGCACCTGGGGTCTTGTCTGTGTGGTAGACCCCAGACTGTATGGATCTTGTGCTTAGAAATGTTCCTGTACTACATTAGCCATGATCTTCTCTTTCAGGTCAGCTGATACTTTGATCAAGTAACACTTTGTCAGTTTCTCTTGTGAAGACAGGTAAAACTTTAAGTCTTGAGGTCCCATTTAGTTTTCAATTTTATTGAGGCATGGAAGATCCTGACTTTAAATGTGGTCACAAAATATTTAACCAAGAATTACAAATACTTATTACAAATAAGTAGTTATAACAGCTTACTTAACACACTTTCAACACAATCTCAATTAAACAAACAACTAGCTCATTTCATAATCTATATGTTTCTAAATGTATATCTAATTATGTTGCCATAATATCATTTACTTGATAGTGTGGACCAAGTATTACATCAACTACAAACAAGTCTTAAATTTTTATTTTTTTTATTGTTAAATCATATTTTACAAACTAAACAAAGTTTTGTTAAAAATGCTTGTTCATCCAGTCATTCCCTTGTCTGTTTTGTAAATACATGCTAGCAACATTATGTCAAGTTGAATTCCCAGTAAAAACAAGAATGGACATGATCTTGTTAAAAAAATATCTTTCATAACCATATCAGGAATATCTTACTATCTGATTTGGATATCTGTGTTTTTCTCATTTGCTCATGGCTCAGAGTCCTTCGGCTATTTTTCTTTGCAGAAAGAATAAAAGAAAACATAAAGATGCTGTTGGAAAATAACTTTAATAATAATTTTGCAAAACTGATAATAAAGAGAGAGAACCATTTCACAAGGCTTTTGTAAAGTTGTGATACTATAAAATGATTACCCACTGTTTCTGAATACTACATGAATATTACAACAGCTCACTGTCACCATAATGACAGTAACACATTCAGGACTTTAGTAGAACTGCACGAAAATAGCTGCTTCCTCAATTATCTCTACACAAGACAGTGAGAAGACATATATACCACCCAGCTGTCAGTGGGAAATTCACTGTCCGTTCTAGCAACAAAAAGGACCTCGTACTTTAAATATGGTGAGTACCTTTTACAGTTTTGACTGTTCCAATTACAACATCAATTAACAAACAAACAAAATTCTAGTATTTCAAAAATGCTAATTATGGAGATAATCCACAAATTATGAATAACATTATCCATATTTCTATATTATTATTGCAAATATGAAAGTGTTTCTTTAGACAAAAGTAAACCTGAATCTGGTTGACTGAGTATTAGGGCCACATTAAGAAAAAAAAATGTATTGATCATTTTAAGAATAAAGTCGAAATGTCAAGAAAAAAGTCCAAGTAGTATATTGAGAAAAAAAAAGTTGAAATACTAAGGGGAAAAGGGAAAACATATACAAATGTGGAAGAGTTGGCTGGAAAATGACCAAGGATGTATGTTATATCACAAGACACAATATATCGGCTGATCAATTTGTTACAAACTCAAACTCATCTACACAAGATGTTTTGTAGAGGTATGGCAGCTGTAGCAATTTGTCTTGAAAAACAACTGTTTTCTCCACATTTTGATTTTTTTCTTGCAATAGTATTTCAACTCTTTAATCAAAATAGAATTGCAACTTATTCTCAAAATTATCAGTAATATATTTTTTTAATGTGGTCCTAACGCTCGTAGTTTGTCCGATATACATGTCACTATTGATAAGAGTTTGATTCTGCCATGACAGAAAATGATATTGACCAGCATGATCATTGCAGCTCTGACAACTGCTCCTCTGGCACAAGGTATGCTTCAACAATTACAAACTACTATGTCATTCATCAAAATTACTATAAACATTAAAAAAAAGATACCAATATTTAATACAGTGCTGTATTATGTAACGCCAGATAACTATGTCTTTAATACTGATACTCACGCAGCATTGCCTCAGGCATTTAAAATATAACGAACGAATGAATGCAAAAATTAATACATACATAAATAACTTTCATTTGCAGTTGCTGTTATTCATTTTTTTTAAAGTTATCCAAAGTATCTGGTTTTCAATTTAGTGAATAGTTGCTGGTATTCATAAAGTATATCACAAGTAACTAAAAAGAACAGTTTTCCCTTTTTGTATTTTTAGGTTTTTACTTTTCTTTAATATTTTTCTTTTTTCTCTCTATAGGGTTTTCAGAGTGTAATCTAACTCAGCCTAGATCCCATAAGTGTTTTGGAATATTGGGACAACCACTCAGTTTTTACTTACCTACTAGTCTAAACACAATGATCGGATTGAAGAAGAATACGGATATTATTTTAAGCTTAAAAAATTACTCCTTACTAAATATAAATGAAGAATACAAGAGTCGTTCTACATTCTTCACAAATGGAACATTTATGCTCAGCAGTGCAACAAAAAATGATTCTGGAGAGTACACGATGGAAAAACACTCATCTAATGGTTTGTCATTGCACAAAATAATTGTAGAATTGGACATACTAGGTAAGACAACAATTCCCATTTTCTTCATATAATATATGTGTAACAGCAATAGTGCATATGATATGGATTTACTGTAAAGGAGAAAATAAACAAATTTCATTACAAATGTCTTTATGCATGCTCACCGTTTTCAGTGGGAGAAACATTTGAAAACGTTCCGTCCAGATGAACAGAATCAACCCTTTGGGGTACATTACAAATCCCCATTCGTTTTAAATGTTTTGTGCCTAGATTAAAAATGTTTGTTTTCAAGCAGTTTGTCTAAAAGTCAAAATTTGCCACCTGCATTTTCTTTAGTGAGTTTTCAAAGTCCCTGGAAGCAGAGTTTCTATAGTATTTTTATATCAATTATTTTGATGTAATACTACTCTTTATTTTTTTTATACACGTAATAACTAGTTGCATAGATGACATATACAACTGCTGTGTTGCATCTTTTACTGTAGACAGCTCTTAAACATACTTTGTAAACTACAGTTATGCAGTACATTTATCAACTAATGTCTCTAAAGAAGTAATTTGTTTAATAGTTTCTAGTTCTTCTAGGCAACAGTTTCCAGTTGGCATCACATTTTTAAGTGACTATAAATTTTTTTTTCAGCCCCTGTGTCAGAACCAGCTATATCACAGACGTGTTTGTCACCAGAACAGAAGACAGTGAGCTGCTTCTCTGAAGGAGATGAAGTAGAGTTCACGTTGTCGTTGCATGATAACTCATTGATACAGACCAGACCCAAGAAAACAGACAAACACAACGTTTTAAACATTACCATCAGCTTACATGGTCAGCTGATGGGAATCTTGACATGCATTGTTCAAAACAATGTCAGCAGAGAACAAAGAGTCATCCGCCTTAGAAGCTGTACAGGTAGAGTCATGACATTTTATTTTATCTGAATATCTTTTAAAATATATATATTTTTGGTTTGTGTATTTTGTTGTAGCTATTTGGTATAAGTGTGTGCTTTGATTCATTTTACAGAAAAAAAGAAAGAAAATGATCTAGCTTGCATTTTTAGTTTATAGATGTTTACAGTATTATGCACCAAATTCTTTTTTTTTTTTTTTTTTGTTTGTTTATTTTAGTTTATTTTATTTTCACTTACTATGCACCAAATTCAAGTATGCATCTTGGGCTTGAGGTCGTGTAGCCCTCTAAATGAGAGTGCATTATCTCAGTTCCGTATTAATGTTGTTTTTTATATCTTCTAGATACAGTTTCTCACCTCTCTGTTGTGAATGTGGTTGTGGTGACAAGCATTTCCATTCTACTTCTGGTTTTGGCCCTATTTCTTGGTATGAAATGTTTCAATAAGACAACTAACCCCATCACCGTTAATGAAGGTAAAATATACATGTTCACTTAATGTTCTTGTCTTTATAAACTTGTATAAAAACCTGGACATTTCTGAAAACAATAATAATTAATACAAATATTTGAAAAAAAAAAATAGAAATTGGAAAGTGTGCATTTATGTATTGGGAATATGTACCTTATTTTACCATTCTGTATGATGTAAAAAACAACAAAACAATGTTATTCTTTAACTATGCACAGTTAAAATGTCTTATTTTTTTTTTACTTCTTTCAGTTGATGCAGAAGAGGAGGTAATCTACTCAGATGTCAGAGTGAAGCAACAAACAAAGAAAACAACAACCGCTTCACTTCAAAATGCAAATTAATTTCCTAATGAAACATGAGAAAATGAAATTACATATAATTTCTCTGTACATAGCAAATGCTTAAGGTTAAACCCTGGCTTCTCTCCTTTCCATGCAAAATATCACTGGGTGGAATGCTAACCCCAAGTTGCTCTGTGATGCATCGTAGTATGAATCTTGTGAATGGAAAGTGCTGTGTGTGAATGAGGCAACTTGTATAAAGTGATGTGATAGAGTAGAAAAGTGCTATATAAGAACCAGCACATTTACCTTGTTTTTGTTTGTTTGTTTTTGTTGTTGTTGCTTTTGTTATTTTACTATTTTTCCCTATCTACAATAGAAATGTCTTTAAACCCCCCCCCCAAAAAAAAAACAAAAAACAAAACAATGTGTCCACAGTAAAGTGAATAAATAAATAACACAGGACATTTTTGCTGTTTTTGGTAACAAAAACTTTCTGGCTTATATTTATTGATATACCAGGGGGCGCAGTTCTAATTGGAAGTCGATTCACTTACACTTTCTACACATACAACCATGCATGTTTTCTGCATTGAACCAGGGTTTCTATAAATATAACAACAGAGGTTGTGCACACTGACAAGCAAGATATGCAGGAAAAAGTGACACTTGATTCTGTTTACTGCAGAACTGTTTCTGAACATGAAAGGATGGCACTGCATGTGTTTTTTTAATTCAAAATTGAAATTTAAACACAAAATGATTATCGGTTATTCCTGTCAGAGAACAGTGTATTTAAAACGAGATACAAAAGGGCAAGTCAGACAGAGAGCACCATGACTACAACCCCCATATATGTCCTGTCTGCTCAAATCCAGATAAATGCAATCAAATCGATTCGCCAGCATTTCATAATACAGATGAACAATGACTCAAAACATATAGTCAATGCAACCCAGGCCCTTATTAAAGCAACGAAGTAGAATATTCTTGTATAGCCAAGTCAGTCACCGGACCTTAACCCAGTTGAGCATACATGTCACTTGTTGATGATGAAACTTCAGAAAGAAAGGCCCACAAACAAACAGCAACTGAAAGCAGCTGCAGGAAAGACCAGGCAGAGCGTTAAAAACGAGGGAACCGAGCATCTGGTGACATCCACGAGTTCAAGACTTCAGGCAGTCATTGCCAGCAAAGGGTTTTCAGCAAGTATTAGAAATTAACTTTTTTTTCCCGTTACTTAATTTTTGCAGTTGCTTTTGAGGCCCTTTAGTTCCTCACATGTTTATGCAATATTTTTATTGCATCTGTAATGGAAACCTTTGTAAAAAAAAAAAAAAAAAAAAAAGGAAGAAAGAAAAAGTTAAAAGGTAAAATCTGTTTCTTTCTCTCTGATTGTGGAATAAAAGTATGAACATGTGTTTATAAGTTACACTTGTGTTTGAATCCTGCAGCTTATCACACATTTGATTTCCATGTGTGACGACTGCAAGTGTCCAGAGTGAGGACAGACTGAGGGACCCACTGCTGCACATCATCTGTGAGGCTTTGCACCCCTGATGATCCACCAGGACAAACTCAGCAGTGTGTGAGGAAGAGGAGGAGGAAGAGCCAGCAGCAGCTGACAGATGGAGAGAATAGACAGACTGTTCCCTGTTTGTGAAGGACTGCTAGAAAAGTTTAAAATAACTAATTGTCTGTCCTGAATCAGTCTTATTAGGTAATGTTCAAATAATTTTATCATTCCAGTGTTTTCAGTGTGGGAGAAAGTACTCAGGGCCTTCAAGTTACACACTATGAAAGGCAGCAACAAGTGTAATATTCAGAAACCTAAAGTATGTATCAGCAGCAGAATGGAGCTAAAAATAAATGTTTGTTTCAGTTCTATGAAGCTTTGAGTATTTTGGATTAGTAGCACTGCTGTGTTTGTTGCATCATATTGCTGTAATTGTTTATGTGCTTTATATATTCTGAGGTAAGTTGATCTATAGTGTTACATCATATTCTATAAGGATACTTTCTGCCCAGTTTGACCCATTTAGCAGAAGTCAGCCTGTTTAAGGCTCTGATATCTATTCTGTGTGACTTAAAGCAGTTATGACATGGTCTGATTTTCTCACCCAATAAAGGAATATTTCATATATCAGTCTACTCTTCATTCTATCAGACACAGTTATCACAGCTCGTACATTTGCTTTTTACACATATATGTAAGCATTGAGCCAAATTTAGTAATGCCAACATATTGAAGGAACATTTGTTTCATATATAATACATCTATTCCTATTCCTTGAGTTTAAATCTAGACTTCAGTCATATTATGATTGTTTTGTTAGAATCCATTGTGGTGGTGCACATAGCACAAACTGTTTGTCCAAAAGATTTTGAATCTGACAGTATCTTAACATTATTGTTAAGTCTTTCATATATAATTGTAAAATCTTTTGACTACCTAAAAATCATTTTCTGTTTCTATGTCTTTCAGATGATGCTGAAGATGACATCATCTACTCAGATGTTAAAGTGAAACAGCGTACAAGAAAAGCAACACCACGTTCAAATCAAGATGCAAGTTAGCTTGCCCCTAATGCATTCTGACCTAGCACCAGTCTTAAACCTGTTCATGCCAAGTTAGCAGTTTCAGTTAGAAGCTCTCACCAACATCTTACATATAACACTGGAGATTTAAAAAGCTGTGGTCATTAGTGTTTGTGCTTTTCTTGTGCTGTGCTTTGTATATATAGCAGATAACAGCAAAGGTGAGCTGTGCCTCTCTAAGACAACAGCTGAGTCAAGCATCAACCATCATCTCATAGCTTGAGCATTTTAGCTAATATTCACTGTGTCTGTCATGACCGTAAAACAATGAAACCATGTGATACTAACTTAGTTGCACACAGTGAGAAAGTGCATACTATACATGTGTCTTGCATAACACTGGCTTGTTTTTTTTACTATTAAGAATCATAGCAGATGACAAAATGCCTACTTATTATATCTAACAATACAAAAAACATGAAAGATTTACTCTAGAAATAGTTGTGCTTCTATTACAGTTTGTTATTTAAGTCATGTATTTTCAGTGCATACAGCTTTTTGCCTGCAGCTTAGAGTCTCAGTATTATATGTATCAACCTGCAACTTGTGAGAATAATTACAAGTGTAAGAATGATTGTTTTCCTTTACTTATATTAGTTTCTGATTAGTGGCTCTGTCATATCCTGGAACAATCTGTAAACTTTAGTTGTAAATGAAAAAACAGTTTGAGAAGTTTGAGCTGCAAGAAATGCAGGGATCAGC
Organism: Haplochromis burtoni; assembly: GCF_018398535.1. Classification (NCBI taxonomy): domain Eukaryota; kingdom Metazoa; phylum Chordata; class Actinopteri; order Cichliformes; family Cichlidae; genus Haplochromis; species Haplochromis burtoni. The sequence continues at coordinate 24,596 of NW_024582608.1, forward strand.
ACTCACCTCATGAATCCAGTGTTATGTACAAATAACTGGAAGCAATAAAATAAAATGGAAATTAATAATTTACTAGCTGACATGACATCAAAGCACTGAAAACACATGAAAACTCCTGAGTTACAGCTTCTTTTAACAGACTGTCTGTTAATATTAACCCTGTGATGAAGCTTTACAGGCTCACCACCAGGTCGCGCCAGTATCAGTGATTTTAGCCACCAGCTGCCTAGTATACTGCAAGTGCTAGCTGCATACATATAAAGCAGACTTACATGGAGAGACTACACAGGCTGAAGGACATGTATGCTGTAAGTACATGTTTATGTCATTTTTTAGTCTAAGTATAGTGTAGCTTTGTAAAAACTGGACTCTTATTGTTAATGCAACAACTGCTAGCTCAGTTTATGCTTCAGCTATCAAACCCATATACAAAGTGACAGAAATGAGCTAACTGGTAGGATCAGCACCTATCTGGCAGCCAGCGTGACGCACCTGAAACTGATAGTAAAACATTACAGCAGTGTGTTGCAGATAATTTGATTCTATCCGTGTAAGACAGACAGAAAAAAAATAAACTTTTTAACTAATTTTTTTTTTTTTTTTAACTCAATCTTGTAGAGTGAGAGGATGGCTGAGGAATGGAGAATTGCACTGGTACCGTTTTTTAATAAATCTAGTAACGTACAGAAGGATGAAGTGGATGAGCCATACCATGATGATAAAGGAAAGTTTTGCAGCTAGGTTAATAAGAGAGAAAATGACGAGTGAGCAAG
>NW_024582608.1:25393-28792 GCF_018398535.1 Haplochromis burtoni
ACACAGGGGACGCAGTGCTAATGGAAGTTCATTCACTTACACCTTTCTACACATATATCCATGCATGTTTTTGCATTAACCAGGGTTTCTATAAATATAACAACAGAGGTTGCACACACTGCACAAGCAAGATATGGCAGGAAACAAGTGACACTTGAATTCTGTGGTTACTGCAGAACGTGTTTCTGAACATGAAAGGATGGCACTGCAATGTGTTTTTTTAATTCAAAATTGAAATTTAAACACAAAATGATTATCGGTTATTCCTGTCAGAGAACAGTGTATTTAAAACGAGATACAAAAGGGCAAGTCAGACAGAGAGCACCATGACTACAACCCCCATATATGTCCTGTCTGCTCAAATCCAGATAAATGCAATCAAATCGATTCGCCAGCATTTCATAATACAGATGAACAATGACTCAAAACATATAGTCAATGCAACCCAGGCCCTTATTAAAGCAACGAAGTAGAATATTCTTGTATAGCCAAGTCAGTCACCGGACCTTAACCCAGTTGAGCATACATGTCACTTGTTGATGATGAAACTTCAGAAAGAAAGGCCCACAAACAAACAGCAACTGAAAGCAGCTGCAGGAAAGACCAGGCAGAGCGTTAAAAACGAGGGAACCGAGCATCTGGTGACATCCACGAGTTCAAGACTTCAGGCAGTCATTGCCAGCAAAGGGTTTTCAGCAAGTATTAGAAATTAACTTTTTTTTCCCGTTACTTAATTTTTGCAGTTGCTTTTGAGGCCCTTTAGTTCCTCACATGTTTATGCAATATTTTTATTGCATCTGTAATGAGAGCTTGAACTTTGTAAAAAAAAAAAAAAAAAAAAAAAAGGAAGAAGAAAAAGTTAAAAGGTAAAATCTGTTTCTTTCTCTCTGATTGTGGAATAAAAGTATGAACATGTGTTTATAAGTTACACTTGTGTTTGAATCCTGCAGCTTATCACACATTTGATTTCCATGTGTGACAGACTGCAAGTGTCCAGAGTGAGGACAGACTGAGGGACCCACTGCTGCACATCATCTGTGAGGCTTTGCACCCCTGATGATCCACCAGGACAAACTCAGCAGTGTGTGAGGAAGAGGAGGAGGAAGAGCCAGCAGCAGCTGACAGATGGAGAGAATAGACAGACTGTTCCCTGTTTGTGAAGGACTGCTAGAAAAGTTTAAAATAACTAATTGTCTGTCCTGAATCAGTCTTATTAGGTAATGTTCAAATAATTTTATCATTCCAGTGTTTTCAGTGTGGGAGAAAGTACTCAGGGCCTTCAAGTTACACACTATGAAAGGCAGCAACAAGTGTAATATTCAGAAACCTAAAGTATGTATCAGCAGCAGAATGGAGCTAAAAATAAATGTTTGTTTCAGTTCTATGAAGCTTTGAGTATTTTGGATTAGTAGCACTGCTGTGTTTGTTGCATCATATTGCTGTAATTGTTTATGTGCTTTATATATTCTGAGGTAAGTTGATCTATAGTGTTACATCATATTCTATAAGGATACTTTCTGCCCAGTTTGACCCATTTAGCAGAAGTCAGCCTGTTTAAGGCTCTGATATCTATTCTGTGTGACTTAAAGCAGTTATGACATGGTCTGATTTTCTCACCCAATAAAGGAATATTTCATATATCAGTCTACTCTTCATTCTATCAGACACAGTTATCACAGCTCGTACATTTGCTTTTTACACATATATGTAAGCATTGAGCCAAATTTAGTAATGCCAACATATTGAAGGAACATTTGTTTCATATATAATACATCTATTCCTATTCCTTGAGTTTAAATCTAGACTTCAGTCATATTATGATTGTTTTGTTAGAATCCATTGTGGTGGTGCACATAGCACAAACTGTTTGTCCAAAAGATTTTGAATCTGACAGTATCTTAACATTATTGTTAAGTCTTTCATATATAATTGTAAAATCTTTTGACTACCTAAAAATCATTTTCTGTTTCTATGTCTTTCAGATGATGCTGAAGATGACATCATCTACTCAGATGTTAAAGTGAAACAGCGTACAAGAAAAGCAACACCACGTTCAAATCAAGATGCAAGTTAGCTTGCCCCTAATGCATTCTGACCTAGCACCAGTCTTAAACCTGTTCATGCCAAGTTAGCAGTTTCAGTTAGAAGCTCTCACCAACATCTTACATATAACACTGGAGATTTAAAAAGCTGTGGTCATTAGTGTTTGTGCTTTTCTTGTGCTGTGCTTTGTATATATAGCAGATAACAGCAAAGGTGAGCTGTGCCTCTCTAAGACAACAGCTGAGTCAAGCATCAACCATCATCTCATAGCTTGAGCATTTTAGCTAATATTCACTGTGTCTGTCATGACCGTAAAACAATGAAACCATGTGATACTAACTTAGTTGCACACAGTGAGAAAGTGCATACTATACATGTCTCTTGCATAACACTGGCTTGTTTTTTTTACTATTAAGAATCATAGCAGATGACAAAATGCCTACTTATTATATCTAACAATACAAAAAACATGAAAGATTTACTCTAGAAATAGTTGTGCTTCTATTACAGTTTGTTATTTAAGTCATGTATTTTCAGTGCATACAGCTTTTTGCCTGCAGCTTAGAGTCTCAGTATTATATGTATCAACCTGCAACTTGTGAGAATAATTACAAGTGTAAGAATGATTGTTTTCCTTTACTTATATTAGTTTCTGATTAGTGGCTCTGTCATATCCTGGAACAATCTGTAAACTTTAGTTGTAAATGAAAAAACAGTTTGAGAAGTTTGAGCTGCAAGAAATGCAGGGATCAGCACTCACCTCATGAATCCAGTGTTATGTACAAATAACTGGAAGCAATAAAATAAAATGGAAATTAATAATTTACTAGCTGACATGACATCAAAGCACTGAAAACACATGAAAACTCCTGAGTTACAGCTTCTTTTAACAGACTGTCTGTTAATATTAACCCTGTGATGAAGCTTTACAGGCTCACCACCAGGTCGCGCCAGTATCAGTGATTTTAGCCACCAGCTGCCTAGTATACTGCAAGTGCTAGCTGCATACATATAAAGCAGACTTACATGGAGAGACTACACAGGCTGAAGGACATGTATGCTGTAAGTACATGTTTATGTCATTTTTTAGTCTAAGTATAGTGTAGCTTTGTAAAAACTGGACTCTTATTGTTAATGCAACAACTGCTAGCTCAGTTTATGCTTCAGCTATCAAACCCATATACAAAGTGACAGAAATGAGCTAACTGGTAGGTTCAGCACCTATCTGGCAGCCAGCGTGACGCACCTGAAACTGATAGTAAAACATTACAGCAGTGTGTTGCAGATAATTTGATTCTATCCGTGTAAGACAGACAGAAAAAAAATAAACTTTTTAACTAATTTTTTTTTTTTTTT
>NW_024582608.1:28812-32423 GCF_018398535.1 Haplochromis burtoni
CGCGGCCCTTGAGGACCATTGAGGCTGCGTACTTTAAGGCTGCAGACCCTGAATTGGGATACAGCCAATGAGACAATATTGATGGAGAAGTATCGAGATGGCCAGAACGTGGTGCACTGCACCTTGGTGGATCAAGAGAAAACAGGGCACTGTATGAGGAAGAAGAGTGCCCAAGAACTATATGAGGGTGGTGCAGGACATGTACGAAGACAGTGAGACAGTAGTGCAGTGTGAGGAAGGAGGTCAAAGTGGGGGTGGGATTACATGAGGGGTCTCAAAGAGCCTCCGAGGTGGAGGTATGCATCACTTATACTGTCATCAGGGTCTTTGGGATGCCATCTAACATCAGGGTTAAATAGATCCAACTCATAAAAAAGTTGATGCAACACTTTTGTTAAATTCTTTGAGTTTAAATCTAGACTTCAGTCATATTTTGATTGTTTTGTTAGAATCCATTGTGGTGGTGCACATAGCACAAACTGTTTGTCCAAAAGATTTTGAATCTGACAGTATCTTAACATTATTGTTAAGTCTTTCATATATAATTGTAAAATCTTTTGACTACCTAAAAATCATTTTCTGTTTCTATGTCTTTCAGATGATGCTGAAGATGACATCATCTACTCAGATGTTAAAGTGAAACAGCGTACAAGAAAAGCAACACCACGTTCAAATCAAGATGCAAGTTAGCTTGTCCCTAATGCATTCTGACCTAGCACCAGTCTTAAACCTGTTCATGCCAAGTTAGCAGTTTCAGTTAGAAGCTCTCACCAACATCTTACATATAACACTGGAGATTTAAAAAGCTGTGGTCATTAGTGTTTGTGCGTTTCTTGTGCTGTGCTTTGTATATATAGCAAATAACAGCAAAGGTGAGCTGTGCCTCTCTAAGACAACAGCTGAGTCAAGCATCAACCATCATCTCATAGCTTGAGCATTTAAGCTAATATTCACTGTGTCTGTCATGACCGTAAAACAATGAAACCATGTGATACTAACTTAGTTGCACACGGTGAGAAAGTGCATACTATACATGTGTCTTGCATAACACTGGCTTGTTTTTTTTTACTATTAAGAATCACAGCAGATGACAAAATGCCTACTTATTATATCTAACAATACAAAAAACATGAAAGATTTACTCTAGAAATAGCTGTAATTGTGCTTCTATTACAGTTTGTTATTTAAGTCATGTATTTTCAGTGCATACAGCTTTTTGCCTGCAGCTTAGAGTCTCAGTATTGTATGTATCAACCTGCAACTTGTGAATAAGAGTGATTGTTTTCCTTTACTTATATTAGCTTCTGATTAGTGGTTCTGTCATATTCTGGAACAATCTGTAAACTTTAGTAGTAAATATAAAAACAGTTTGAGAAGTTTGAGCTGCAAGAAATGCAGGGATCAGCACTCAACTCATGAATCCAGTGTTATGTACAAATAACTGGAAGCAATAAAATAAAATGGAAATTAATAATTTACTAGCTGACATGACATCAAAGCACTGAAAACACATGAAAACTCCTCAGTTACAGCTTCTTTCAACAGACTGTCTGTTAATATTAACCCTGTGATGAAGCTTTACAGGCTCACCACCAGGTGGCGCCAGTACCAGTGACTTTAGCCACCAGCTGCCTAGTATACTGCAAGTGCTAGTTGCATACCGGTACATACAAAGCAGACTTACATGGAGAGACTACACATGTATGCTGTAAGTACATGTTTATGTCATTTTTTAGTCTAAGTATAGTGTAGCTTTGTAAAAACTGGACTCTTATTGTTAATGCAACAACTGCTAGCTCAGTTTATGCTTCAGCTATCAAACACATATACAAAGTGACAGAAATGAGCTAACTGGTAGGTTCAGCACCTATCTATCAGCCAGCGTGATGCACCTGAAACTGATAGTAAAACATTACAGCAGTGTGTTGCAGATAATTTGATTCTATCCGTGTAAGACAGACAGAAAAAAATAGACTTTTTAACTAGTTTTTTTTTTTTTTTTAACTCAATCTTGTAGAGTGAGAGGATGGCTGAGGAATGGAGAATTGCACTGGTACCGTTTTTTAATAAATCTAGTAACGTACAGAAGGATGAAGTGGATGAGCCATACCATGATGATAAAGGAAAGTTTTGCAGCTAGGTTAATAAGAGAGAAAATGACGAGTGAGCAACAGTTAAGCGCAATGCCAAGAAAGAGCACTACAGATACAGTTTGCATTCAGGGAGTTGATGTAAAAGTATAGAGACGATCGGAAGGAGCTTCACTGTGTCTTTGTGAAGTAATTTCCCAAAAAGTATAAACAACTCTAACTACACTAACGTTATTCTATTACTTTTATACCCGCTCATTTAACTAACCTTAATATATTATAATCAGATCTCTCTCCTTGTAGTTTATATGATATTGTACCCCTCTCTTTCTCACTCTGTGTGGGTGTGCTAGTAGATTTTCTTTGTATTTTTAAACATAAACTTCAATCAGTCAGTGAATCTGCAACAAATATAAAATAGAAAGAGCTGTGGTTTTAACCTAACATAGTTTTAGCATCCCACATTAGGGTGTCAACCGATACTTGCTGTAGACCATGTTGATGAGTTCAAATTGCAGGACGTGAGAATAAAATCCCTTTAAAGGTATATAGTGCTTCATTGGTATGTTTACAGAGATTCAGAGAAGCATGCGGTATCACAGTCTGTCTAGTGAGAATATAATATGGGATTATCTGGGACATATTCCATGATTTTCCATGATTTAAATGAACCCTCAATGCTGTCTTTTTGCATATATTTTAAAGCACACCTTAAAGCATTCTCTTCTGTTACCAACAGTTTAACCTTGAGATGATTTTCTGGGCTACACTTAAAGTTACTCTTTTTAAATTCCATCCATATAGCAGCTCAAAAATGCTTGATATTAAGAACATGAGAAATAAAATGTCTGAATATCATCAAAAGTAATACTCTAATTTGTCTAATTACTATATTGACATGTTTGTATAAGTAAAGACAAGTATGATGAGAAACTAAATGCTTGAGTAAGACTAACATGACTTTAAATACATGCTTACTCATTTCTGTCCAAACCACAAGACAAACACAGCAGCCCAAAGCCCGTCATGCCTGCCGCCACAGAAAAGAACTCCAGGTGCTGGTAAGTAATGCTAAACTTAATTCTCATCGGTGAAATTACTGTACTATAAAAACAATTTTAAAAAGATTTCAAAGATCCATTGATTATGAGTGTAAAAAATACTAGATAATACAAGAAGAATTGTTACGAAACCCTTTTGATTGGTCACCATAACTTTGGTGTCCACAGTTCAAACAATATGTCATAAATCTGTTGACCAGAACTACAAAATTTAAGCTTAAAGTAGCGATTTGAAAACAGACTAAGATTTTAAAAGTAGTAATATTTTGTTTGATAGGATAGCCCTAATATGGTGTTCAAAAAAAGAAATGTGGCCTCAACCAGCGAGCACAGAAAAAACCAAAGTAAAGAATAAAAATGTTTTTCTAAGCTAGATATTTATAATTATCAGCCATATAACAATTAATATAACAATTATATTTGTTGACTTACTAAAATAATGGGAAGTTTTATACTGTGG
>NW_024582608.1:33577-34638 GCF_018398535.1 Haplochromis burtoni
GAGGACATTCGTTTTAAATTTTAAAAGTTCAGTGGCAGTCTAATGTCCTCGTAAGTGGATATCAGGCCTTGTAGAGTAAAATTCAGCATTTTGGTCTAGACAACCCAAATGTTGAATGATGTCCACATATGTGGACCAGGTCCTACGAGGTTAAAGCATTTAAATGTTTTGTCTGATGAGAGAACATTTCTCTTTGATATAGTGCTGTACAACAGTACATCAGACAACAGTGTCATTAATACTACTAATATTAATTAGTACTATTAATATTACTCAAATTCCATACACATGGATTTTGTCAGTAACTATTAATCGGTTAAATAGATACAAAGTTTATGGATTTCTGTTTAGTACAAATAAATGATAGTTATTAATTTCCCTCTTTGTATACATTTGTTTATTGATTTTCTTACCAGGGTCTTCAGAATGCAATCTAACTGAACCTGGACCCCAGACGTGTTTTGGAGTTTTAGGAGAACCACTCGTTTTTTACATACCTACTAAACCACATATAAAGACAAGCTTGAAAAAGAGTACAGAAATTTTTTTAACCTTAATAAATGATACATTAATTAGTCTCAATGAAAAATACAAGAATCGTACTACAGTCTCCACAAATGGAACATTGAAGCTCAACAAAGCAACAAAACATGACTCTGGAGAGTACAGCATGGAAACACACAGTTCTACTGACGGTGTGTTATTGCACACAGTTAACATCCATCTACATATACTCGGTAAGACCAACAACTTATTGACTTATTGAATAACATCTGTGTAATAACAATGTACATGTCAAGATACGGTTTAGAGCTAAAACCAGAAATTTAAAAAGCAGGTAGTTACATGAACAGTTTATAGATTGTATTTATCGTTGTTCTTATTGCTGGTTATATATTAGTAAGTGAGTTATAAAATTATCATTCATTTTATGCACACATTTTATATAAGTAAGCTATGAGTAAGCACTTACATAAAGCCTGTATTGATATGTATTTATACTCCTTAGAGTAGCAGTGAATGTCATATTGCAGTTGATACTGTGTCTATATGTGACTATG
>NW_024582608.1:35963-46288 GCF_018398535.1 Haplochromis burtoni
CTGCTGGGAAAGCTAATGTGTATTGTCCAAAACAATATAAGCAGAGAACAAACCATCATCCACCTTATAAGATGTGCAGGTAATATAAAAAAATGTTCTACTTAGATATTCATTTATTTTATATTTTTAATTATTTTGTTTAGTTTATGTATTTATAGGCATTGTTCTAATTAAGTTATTTATTTGAGTTAAAAAAAATCAATCCTATAGGTCTATAGACCAATTACCTTATAGATACTGAAGCATAAATTGCAAGTGACTTGAGGCCATTATATCCCCATTATCTCAGTACATTCTTCCTAATGTATTCAATTTCTAGGTAATATTTCTGACCACTGTGTTGTGACTGTGGCCGTGGTAGGAAGCATTGCCATTCTACTCATTCTGGCTGTGTTTCTTGGTGTCCGGAAATTCCAAAAGACCGGCACTATGACTGTTAATGAAGGTAATATTTTAAATGAACTATATTGCTGCTATCAATTTTATCTCAGTGAGTACCACACAGGAATGTATGCCAAATTGTTATAAAACCTTTACAGTAAGCGCCATTATTTGTATTGCTTCTGTACAGGACCACAAGGGATTTTAAGTAAAATAATCAATATGTGATTGCAATGCTGAGTTTCACCTTTAATTCAATGAGTTTTACAAAACTTTTTTATCAGATATTTAGTAATTACAGTCATTTTCTCCTCAGCTGTAGAAGGCTGATGGGTTATTGTTGTCATCCTGACAAGCAGTGGGCAGGTGGGTTTATCATTGTGATAACTCGAGAATAAAGCAATGTAGGAGTTTCAAATTGATATCTTTCGTGTATCTACAAAAAAAAATCACAACTTTTGAGAACAAAGTGACGTGGGATTTTGAAAGTTAGAACATAGGTCTATCTACCTTGATGCTGAGGGTACCACTGGCCAGTGGAGGTTTTTTTTTTACAGTCTCTCGTTTTCAGAGAATCAAAATTTACTAGAAAACTAACATGATTTAAAGTTTAAGGATCTGTTTTATACTTCAGTCTTGCAGTAAGACTGCCTTCAACCCATAAACATTACCATGGTATTTTCTTTCCTTGTGATGCTCTTCCAGGACTGCACTGCAGGGCCACCTTCTGTTGCTGCTAGTTTGCAGGCTATCAATCAATTATGTATAAGGTGGCTGACTGGTCATTGAATAATATCCCATCTCTTTGCTTTAAGACAATCTTGGGCTTCTTTTGTAGTATGTTATGGGTCATTATCTATTTGCAATGTGAAGCACTGCCCAATCAGTTATGTAGTATTTGACAGAAACTGATCAGAGAAAATAGCCCTGTTTGCTTCAGAATTCATCATGTACTTCTACCAGCAGTCGCATCATCAATAAACACGATCGATTTGCCCGTAACATTACTTTCACCTAGTCATACAGTGTGGTATGCTTAAGCTCATGAGCGATTTCACTCCTTTTCCAAACATTCCTCCTCCCTTCTGATACAAATTAATATTGGTTTCATATGTCCAGAAAATTTCTTTCAGAAACATGCAGGCTCTTTTTAGATCAAACCTCGCCTTACTCTGCTTGAGTGTAACCAGTGGTTTTCAGCTTGTTATGAATGCTTGTTATATATGTTATTTATTTCCACTCAGGAAGGTTGATTCCTGAATGGTCTTGATTGTAGACCTTGACCGTGATACACTCATCTCTTTATGTTCTTGACTTCTTTAGATATTGTCGAGGTCATGAGGTGTTGTGTAGGTAGTGTTAGGGATCATATGTGGATAGATGGTAGTGGCAAAAAGGATGAAAATAACTGGAGTAAATATATACACTATATTGCCAAAACTATTTACTCACTCATCCACATAATGGAATTTAGGTGTTCCAGTCACTTCCATGGTCACAGGTGTATAAAATCAAACACCTAGTCATGCCGACTGCTTATATAAACATTTTTGAAGGATTAGGTCTCTCTAAGGAGCTCTCAGGAATTCCATCATGGTACCGTGACAGGATGCCACCTGTGCAAAAAGTCCAGTCATGAAATTTCCTCACTACTAAATATTCCACAGACCACTGATAGTGGTATTATAAGAAATTGGAAGTGAATGCTGTGGGGCACAGTACTCAGAGGCCCCCAACTCAGCTTCATGGAATGGGTTTCCAAGCCTTAACCCCCCCAGTGCAAAGTGTTGATGCAAAGTGTTGCAAGCAGTTGTGTAAAGCACACCACCATTGAACTCTAGAGCGTGGACGTGTTCTTTGGAGTGACACATCACAGATGGGATCAAGGTGGGGTCAGAGAATATCTCTTGGATAGAAGAAGAATGGTGTATTTGAGATGGCACTGCAGCTCAACCTTGTACATTTTTAAGAATATACAAAGTTGTTTGGCCACTCCTAAATGTTTTGCCATCTCTCTGGTTTATTTCTGTGCTTTTTCCACAGAATGATGGCCTCCTTTATTTGTACTGACGTCTACTTGAGCATTATATTTAAAATTACATCAAAAAGCTATAAAATACAAATTTAGAGCTTTGTTATGACTTTAGATATGATGTCTGCTTCATTTTTCCAGAAATAAAAAGGAAACAGAACTTGGTCATGATGCTACTTTTCCATCCATTGTGTAATTCATTGATTAGAGGCTTTGTAATTAATCTTGATTAATCGCATTTAATCGCACAAGAAAATTTGCCCCAAGGCGCCATTTTTTTCATTTAAAAGGGTTTTATTAGGTGACCGAATCAAATAATAGACATGGACATTAATATTGTAAACTCCACCTCTTTTAATTTCTGGAAAGAAAAAATAGGGTTTAAACTGCATTTAAATTCAAAACAGAGAAACAAAAAACAATATCCCTGGCCAAAATTTGTTCAGACTTAAAAAGAAAGTGCTATTTTAAGTCCTTTACGTACATTTTCAAAGTGGTATTGTCTTTAAATAATAATAATAATAAAAATTTCAACATAAAGTGCAGTTTATCTTCTTAAAAAAATAAGGTAGAAACATGTGAGTCTCTCACATGGGATAGAAGTGGCAGGATACTTGTGGGCCAGGACAGACAGCTGTGGGTGGGTCCCTGCTTGACTGACCACCACTGCAGCAGGCAGTCTTTCTGTCGCTGATGGTGGATTCTGCTCTGTACAGACTCAGGGCCCTGTTACTCAGGGCTTCTTCATCTGAATCAGAGTCTAAAGACAATGAAGAGAGGAGGAGGCACTTTGTCTTTGCTGGCTCCTTTGTGGTGGCATCTTTACATTATTCCTGCAGCAGGGCCTCAAGGTTGGTTCAAACCTCATCTCGCTCCCCTTGCAACACACTTGAAATCCTTAAAGCGTGGGTCAAGCACAGTAGCTATCTTGATGGTTGAGTGTAGCTACACGTTGGGATAGGTCCTTTGTGAAGGCAGTCTTAAATTTCACCATGTAGTTTGAGTCATAATTGGAGACCTCCACGGTGTGATGCAGGTGGCAGAAAGCAGGTAAAACCACTGAACATGAGACATATGTCTCACCTCCAAGAAGCTCAGTCACAAATCTGTAGTAGACAGCTCAAGAAAGCAATTATTAATCTACACAATGACTATTAATTATGGATCTTTTTGAAGAAACAGCAACAATAAGTTAAAAAAATAGTTTTATTTACCTGCATGGCTCAAGAACAGTCGCCAGCTTTTGGAAGTTTATCAGCTCTGATGGAGTTAAAATCACTAGCTTGTGCTTTTGGTAAATGGTAAATGGTAAATGGCCTGTATTTGTATAGCGCTGTTTTTGCTGCTTGTTTGTCCAAAGCAGCAAAAAAACCCTCTTGATTTTTTAGTAGACAAACTATATCCAGCGCTGAATTCCACTGTGTGGAAACATCCTGTATAAGTGGCTCTTTCTGTTGCCCCAGTCTTGTTTGCTCCTGGTGTAGTTCTTCCACATTAGCAGGGCTGTCTGTAATGCATCTAATTTTGTTTGATTTTCAGTGTTATGAAGCTGGTGAATTTTACTTGAAATAGTCTTCAAGTAAAAGTAGTTGGAAAGTTAGATCCTGATGCTAACTGTAGCACATTTTCTAACCCCTTATCTTCTACCACTGATCATGGTCTACTGTCCAGAGCAATCCATTTTGCGAGAGAACTTGTAAGTTTGTCTGATGTCTGATTTTTTTCCTGAAGCCAGTCATTTCATCAAGTTTAGGCTGTCAACACAATTGTTGGTACTCAAACTGACACTGCTGGAGCTAGCAGCTCCCACAGTTTCTGTGCTCGCTGCAACATATTTTGCATTTAAATGGTACCGTGAGGTTGAAGCGCGTCAGTGGTATCCAAACTCCTTTTTACACAGTTTGCACGAAACCACGCTTTTTTCAAGGCTTCCGTCAGGTAGTCTTTTGAAATGAAATTTGCCTCCAATCAGTCCTAGCAACATGCTTTCTTCTGATTCTTTGTAGCTCTGATGTGTGCATCATTGTTATACCAGGAAACAACCTGTGACTGTGGCTCAGGGGGTTGGGAAGCGTATCTGTAACCGGAAGGTCGCCGGTTCGATTCCCGGGCTCTCTATCCTGGTCGTTGTGTCCTTGGGCAAGACACTTTACCCTACCGCCTACTGGTGTTGGCCAGAGGGGCCGATGGCGCGATATGGCAGCCTCGCTTCTGTCAATCTGCCCCAGGGCAGCTGTGGCTACAACCGTAGTTTGCCTCCACCAGTGAGTGAATGAACAGTGGCATTGTAAAGTGCTTTGGGTGCCTTGAAAAGCGCTATATAAATCCAACATTGATAAAAGTTCCCCTTTGCTTGGAATGCAAAGTGTGATTAAATGCGTTTTTCCCCCTTTCTTTCTAATTAATCGCAATTATCTCGTTAAATTGCTACCCCCAATAATTATCCAATTTTGGGCCTAATGCCTTAAATTAAAGGTAATTAAAACTAAATGCTTTATTTCAATCACAGTTTTTTGTTTGATTTAAAATCCACTGTGGTGATGTACAGAGCCAAAGCTACAAATATTGTGTCATTGTGAATGTTTGTGAAAACTTTCTTGCTACAAGTTTTTGATGTACAATATTAATCTCCTTTGATTACACAAGACACGGATTTCTCTTTCTACTTCTTTCAGATGATGCTGAAGTGGATGTTGTCTACTCAGAGGTTAGACTGAAGCAGGATGGAAGAGAAACAAGAGAAACACCACCTATTTCAAATCAAGATGAAAGTTAACGTTGACTTTTGGTCAAGTAGCTAATAAAACTGTTAAGTGACGGCTGTGTGCAGACAGGAATAGGACCCAAGTTGCAGACTCCAGAGACAAACTTAAACCGAAACAGCTTTAATGCTGAACTCAAACATAACATAACTGGAAAAAATCAAAATAAACTAACACCGGCGGACTGACAAAACACACAGCAAAATAAACAGTAGATCGCAACACAGACACAGAGAAACACAGGGCTTAAATACACAGAGGGAGTAATCAGGGAATGGATAACAGGAGGGAAACACAGCTGGGGCAAATCAGGCCTAACGAGACAAGGGGAAGCGAAACCAGATACATTAACATCAGACATGGACTTTCAAAATAAAACAGGAAACATGACACAGACTGAACTAAAGACACAGACTCGCACGCACTGCAACAGAGGGAACAGAGACGTGGGACCAGGGCAGACACAGACACTGACTGGACACGGGGATATAGCAACTAAGGATACACAGAGACGCGAACTAGACAAGGGAATACAGCTGACAGGGGAGACAGAGCAACTAGAAAAGACAGAGACATAAACCATAAGACAGAACTCAAAGAAACCAAAGACTAGAAATTATAAATAATATAATAAACTCAAAAACCATGGGTCAACAACCCAGGCATTCTAACAAAAACTATGCCAGTTTAGCAGTTCCATCTTTGCAGTTAATGTAAAAGTAAACATATTTTACAAGTACTCACTGGATTACTTTAATTTTGAAGAAAACATAAAGGGATAAAAAAGGTATTTGGAAGGCATTTAATATAATGAGATATTAAATTAAATTAAATACTTAATATACATTTTATTTGACATAATTTAAATAAACTACAACAGCCCTGTAAAAGTTCTAACCAACATTTAACATTTAACCTTGGAGATTAAATAAAAGGCTTTGATCAGGGATGGTGCTTTCCTTGTGTTGTGTTAAGCAGACGTGGGCTGTGCATTTTGTTTGAGATATCAGGGCTACTTTTTTCTGTGTTGTCATGACATTAAAACCACAAACTATATCCTGTATTCACTGAGCTGCTAAACCTCTAAACCATGTGACATTACCTAAGCTTCACAGTTGTCAGTGAGAAAGGAAAAAAAACTGTATAATGCATAAAACACTGGCTTGTTTGTTCACAATTGATGATCATAGTAGAGAATTAAGAGATCTAAGATCATGAAAAGAAGGTTTTAATTTTTTTGAAGACGTTTTACCTCTCATCAGGTGGAAAGTCCCAGTTATCTAACCCTTAGGAGGTGATCATTGACCCACTATTAATCATCTGCGACATGACATTAGCCATAGTGTGTAAAAAGGCGTGGGCCATTACCACCAAAGGTTTTGGATGAAACCACTGTAAGACCTTTAACCTATCATGTGACCTATTGAGGGATCTCAGGACTGCATTGTGGGTAGCTGACAGTTGGTGTCATAAGCTGCTCACTCTGTTCAAAGGTGGTCGTTCACAGTGGACATAGATGGTCTCTTTTGCTCCTCTTTCAAACCAACCATCTGTCTTTTCAGTCCAAAATGTGAACATTGGCATCCCTGAAAGAGTGACTTTGTCCTTTAGGTGCAGAGGTACAGCTGAGTCTTGACCTGTCGAGGAGGCTCTTCTATGTTGTGTCACGTATTTGTCGAGTGGCTATGCAGTTTCTCCAATGTAGAGCTCTCTGTACTGCACAGCATATGCTTGGTTGCTCGGCTTGTGTTTTGGATGACTGAGAACCAACAGAGACATCAAGCAATACAAAAACATGAAGGGCACAAACTCCCCTGCAGGCAGTTCTTCTAAGTAGTATTTTAATGAAAAGTGTGATTAATATGAATATCTTGTGTAAGGTGTCATAAATCCATCAATAATTAATGTTATATGCTTGACATGTGTGAAAAAGTCAGTAAATGGACTTTGTGAGACACGTATAACAATGTGTGTTTGGTCGGCAACCTGGTGATGCAATTAAAATTCATTGTCTTTTCAAATGCAATGATAATAAATGCTTTGAAGCTTGTTGACCAACATTTAGATTTCCAGTAATATTTGTCAGGTTTTGTGATCCCATGCCAATTTTCAACTACAATAAAACCTGTGCTCTCCTCATGTTTTACATGAATCTGTCTCAAAGTGTTACATTTATTCTCTGTATGTATCTCAACCATACAAACCATTACGTTTAAGTCAAGCATAATGTAGAAAGGGACAACGCTATAATAACCCTTACATTAAACAAGAATTGGTGTTTTCCTTTACATGTATTAGTTGGTGATTAGTGATAATTCTGTGATGATCTAGTAAAAGCTGTAACCTTTAGTAGTAAATGTAAAAACGCATAGTATCAGCACTCATCACATGGTGGAGCCAAAGTTTTTACAGTTAACTAAAAGCAGTAAAATGCAGAGCACGTGATCTGCAAGATCTTGTGAAATTCACTCAGATTTAAAAGTAAATGATTTGTAAATGTGGAGACAAATCTGTAACTATGTGCACAGAAATGGCTGATTTTCTGAAGCTGCTGAGAAAAAAGACAAGCCATCAGTTGCAGCTGTCACATTTTACATGTGATTTTTGTTTCACTCCTGTGGTAGCAAATGTTTATACATAAATGTGTGTGAACAGACTTTTCTCTATCTTTTGACCTAAATCCTGAGATGAAGATCACAGGTTCGTGCTGTCTCCCACGCAGTACTTCAGAACATACATGTCAGTGTGGCTTTAGCAGAGACACTAAAAAAAGAAAGAGTTGTGACTTTAATCTAACGTGGTTTTCACACCAGGCTGTTAACTGATACTTCCTTTTGCTTCTTTTCACAAACTTTTGTGATGCAGATTATATTGACAAATGTACATTGCAGGACATAAAACAGCAAAATAAACAGTTGAATTTAATCCTGTGATGAAGAGCACAGGTTCAGGCTGTCTGCCACGCTGTTCTTCAGTATATATCACCAGGTCGAGTAACAGTAACTTAAGCCTATTTTAAGACATCCGCTACCCAGTGCAGTTGGTGTCAGGCAGACACAGACAGACATGCTACATGGGATAAATCATATGGTATTCAATTTTTAGGTGTGTTCATAAGTATCCAGTGGTATATCTTTGTTTAAAAAACAAACAAACAAATAAAAAGTCCTCAAACTAACATTCTTAACACAACTGGAACAGGAGCGTCTGGATTCAGTATCTAGCAGTCAGCTATAGTGATAGATAGTCTAAGGAGCTTGGAAAGAAAAGCTTCTAGACTTCTGTAAGTTGCTTGAAGACGTTTCACCTCGCATTCGAGAAGCTTCTTCATTTCTGAGGACAAATGTTGGAGAGTCCCAGATAAATGCAATAGTAACAGCATGTGACTACACCACATTTACATTCCTTGTGTTACTTCTTTCAGATGTTGCTGCACATAACATTTTTAACTCTAAACTTCTATACAAAGAAAACATCACTCAAGTCACAGGAAAACTTTAACTTTTGCGCAAAACATTATATCTGACCTCAACTTAGCTGAAACTCTACAATGATGATTCCTATCAAAGTAAGACATCTGCAATTGATGTTACTTTCTTATTACATGAAGAGGTATTCTTCATGTAATAAGAAAGGCATTGCCTTCTTTTCTCTGGGCTCATCTTCATTCACCTTTTTTAAGCATACTGACATATATCAAATAAATAACAACAACAATATTGACAATATTGTAAAAGCCCCAATCAAAATTTTACCCCCGGGGATTAAACAAAGCCTTTTTTCAATAGTGTTGGTGCTTTGCTTACATTGTGTTTTGTTGAGAAGATGTGAGCTGTGCCTCAAGCATCATAGCTGGTCTTCACTGCGTTGATTGTCACAACCTTAGAAACCACAAGGTCGTGTGGTCACTGAGCTGCTAAACTGCTAAACAACTGCTGCCGTTGCACAGAGGTCAGTGTGCAACTACAGTATCGGTACCATGCATAACAATGGCTTGTTTGTTCACTATTACGAATCATAGTAGATGATCGATAATAGTAAATGCTCACATATTCTTATCAAGCAACAATACAAAAAACATGAAGGGCACATGAGGCAGCTTGTAATGACTTTACACATTAGCCTGTTTCATTGTGGAAATAGCTCTAATTGACTAAGTAACATTTTAAAATATTCTATGTGACACAAATGCAGCAGTAATAAGAATATTTGTTGATATGTATAAAAAAGACATTTGAAAAGTGACATTTGTCATTATGTCCCATTTTTGAAGTACAATAAAGATTTTGTTTTCCTCATGCTGTGTTTGTGTGTTTTACCATAAAAAACATTACAACAAAAGCAAGCATAAGAGATAAACAGAATAATGCTGCCTTTTCCTTAATACACAAGTTGATTTTTTCGTCTTCTTCTTCTTTTTTTTAAACATTTTCTTTATTTGTATTACTTTATTATTATCAATTTCTCTGTGTCAATATGTCGACATCTATAATGTTGGATAGTACAGGGAAAGAACAATTTGAGACAAGATGAAGCTTGATTTGCATTTAATGCAGTGATCAGCACTGGCCACATGATGGGGCCAAAGGCATATCTATTAACTAACAGTGTGAAGGTTTCATATTAGATACAAACAGTAATGATCAACTGACAGTGTGTTTTACATTTGCCTGTTTTTTCCATCTTTAGTGCAACATGGCCTTAAGTACATTTTGGTAAAGTGTGCTTTTCCTGTATAAAAATATATATTCCAGTTGATAACTAATTCTTTAAAGACTTAAATGGCATCAACCATCAGTGACAGCTCTTCATGTCAGTTTTTGTTTATCAGTGGAATAAAAAAATTACCACATTTTTTTTCTTTCAAATTCATGAAGGAAAACTGTCATCTGTCACTTGTTGGGTTGAAGGAAGTAACTGAGAAAGAAAAGAAATAGAACAGCAGAGTTTAATGGGTGAAGATTTTACTTGCACATAATTTCTTCAAACTCACTCTCACAACATTACTTAGACCACAGAACACTGTAGTTGAAACCACATCCTTTTATTCCCCAGAAGTTATGTAATCTCATCTATATTGAGCCTGCACTCTTTTTTTTAGTTGTTCATTTCTTTGTTTTGTCCAGGTTTTTTTTTTTCTTTTTTTTTTT
>NW_024582608.1:57428-117881 GCF_018398535.1 Haplochromis burtoni
TCTTTGACAGCTTCCTGTCCTGCACTCCCTGTTTAGTGAGTTTTGTGAACATTAAAAAAGTGGCCCAGTTTTCTGCACAGTCTGCAGTTCAGTTACCTGCTGTGTTGCCTTCGGTTCAGTGTTATTGTTATTGTTGCTGAGTCACCAGCTCCTCTGACTCAGTCATCCATTTTGTTATCTGTTCAGTTATCTGCTCAGCCTGCAGTTTGGTCACCTACCCTGTCAGCAGCTCAGCTCAGCTCGTGGCACAGCCTGCAGCTCAACCGTTAGCCCACTCACTGGCTCAGCCTGTAGCCCACTCACCAGCTGCCATTAGCTCTGCCCGCAGCTCACTTATCTGTTCAGTCAAGGGTCTCCATACCTGCTGACCCTGTGTCTGCCTCTGCTGGAGGGTCCAAGGGGCCCGTCCAGCCTTCGTTTGTTCCCGCTGGGTGTTCTGGAGAACCGCATCAGCCTTCGTCTGTTCCTGCTGGGGGTTCTGGAGAACCGTGCCAGCCTTTGTCTAAATCTGCTGGATGGTCCGAGGGGCCCGTTCAGCCTTCTGCCTCCGCTGGAGGAGTCTTCCACGCAGCTGCCCTCAGGACCTGCTCAGGCCTCGATTGTAGGATTCTTTTTTTATTATATTTATGGCCCTTGGGAACCATCCTTAGAAGGCATGGAATATCCTTCCACTGTTATGTCGACAACTGCCAGATTTATCTTCCTCTGAAGCAGAAAGATGCCTTCTGTATTAAATCGCTTCTGTCATGTCTAGAAGATATTGAAACTTGGATGTGCCCAAAACCTTTTAAAAAGTAATTCAAGCAAAACAAAGGTGATCGTGTTTAGTCCAAGCAGACCTTGTGATTCTGCCTCTATTGATTTAGGAACCCAGCAGAGTATTTCAAACTTGTTGTTACTAACTTAGGTTTTAATTAACTGATTTTATTGTTTTAATTTAATTTCAATTATTAGTTTATTTTTAAAACGTAATTTAATGTATTGTTTTTTTCTCATGTAAAGTGTACAGCACTTTGTTTTCAGCTGTGAGTTGTCTGAAAGTGCTATATAAATAAATTGCTAGCTTGCTAGCTAGACCAATTTGTACATCTGTGGGTCAATAGCTGCTTTCTTTAGAAGCAAAGAGGATGACCATAGGCCAACCTTCAGTCTATTAAAAATTCACAGTGCAGTCTCACGCTACCACATAGAACAAATGCCCTCCTTAAATGGTGAGTGAAAGCTTTTAATTTGAATTTATGCAGGTTGATACTGATTAAAACAAGATAGAGTCTTTAAAGTTTTATTTCACAAAAGTATTAATAATCACACATGTATGCTATTCTTTAGATATTATTTAACCTTTTTTTCATTTATACGGAAACAACTTTGTATGTAACCTTGTAAATGTTTGAATAAACTAGGGCGAGCACAACTTTAAATATAGTGTGACGTGTTTCAAAATGTTGACGTCTGTGTTACAGAAACAATGATTATCATCTACATTAGCATTGCAGTTCTGGCAACAACAGCCCTGGCAAAAGGTACTCAGTTTAATAGTATGTTGTACTCAGCTTTCAATACAAAAATACTGATTGAATGACCTATAATTTAAAAATTAGTTATTATAGTTAAAGATTTACATTTGAGGATTACTTATAGTACTTACAGTGCAGTTAGCAATTATACTGGATTAGCCTAAAATTAAAATATATAATTTGTCAGTTTTATTTTATTTATATATTTGGTTTTCTTTCAATCTATATTTTACATGATACGTTTGTTTTTTTTTTCTTTTAGGTTCAGGTGAATGCATTTTCTCTGAATCTTCTGCAACTTGTTTTGGCACTACAGGACAGCCGGTAATTTTTCGTCTGTCATATAAACGTGGTACTTCGATTGTAACCACGAAGGATGACAAACACAGGATTTTGAAAATAAGCAATCAAGGGAAAGTTACATTAGATAAGGAATATGTAAATCAGTCAGACAGCATAGACACTGTAATACTCAAAGTAGGTGAAGCCTCGAAGAAACATTCTGGACATTACCAGTTGGAAGAACATGATCACAATGGAAAGTTACTGAAAAAAATTAATGTATATCTAAAAATACAAGGTAAGTTGTTTTTTGTTCATTTGTTTGTTTGTTTTGTTTTAAACTCAAATTGTGTTGTTTTTGTTAAGATATACAAACTTTTACGTTTTATTAAAAGATTAATAAATGCAGACGTTGAAAACCTAATAAATGTTAAAAAGTCAATAAATGTTAGACATGTAATAGACAATATTTCAGACTTAACAATACATCTATCATAAGTTACATGAATTTTTGTTAATATCAGGAACTGCAGCAACGTGCTTGTGTATGCTAGTGGACTGTAAATTGGAAAGTTAACACTGAATAACAATTTAGAACCAGAACACCAGTGATGGAGTAGCTCACAGTCCATCACAATTCATGTTATTATCTGTAAAATGACAAATCTGATCTTGACATAGAGCACAATTTAGTGTCAACTTAGGTGATTTTTTATTTTATTTTTTTTTTTTTTGCAAATTTCACTTAAAGGCTGATTAGGTAATCACTATGTGGCGATTGTGGTTCAGGGGGTTGGGAAGCTCATCTTGTAATCGGAAGGTTCCCGGTTCAGTCCCCAGCTCTGTCTGTCCTGGTCCTTGTGTCCTTGGGCAAGACACTTCACCTACCGCCTACTGGTGTTGGCCAGAGGGGCCGATGGCGAAATATGGCAGCCTCGCTTCTGTCAGTCTGCCCCAGGGCAGCTGTGGCTACAACTGTACCAGTGAGTGAATGTGAGAGTGAATGAATAGTGGAATTGTAATGTAAAGCGCTTTGAGGGTCTCGAAAAGTGCTATATAAATGCAATCCATTATGTGCAAGTTTGATTCAATTCTCACCAATATTGTAGAAGGATGATGGGCACCTAGCCGTACCATAAGCTCATTGAGTGTTAGGCTTGATGGGCTAATAATTGATTTTAATTTTTAACCTTCAAATCTGCAAATGCAAGTATACTTTTAGTATGTTTGCTTTGCAGATTTTAAAATTATGCACATATGCAGTGTACAGTTAAACAGATATTTAAGGGAAAAGCTAAAAACTGAATTGAAGTTTGAGAATTGTCAGTTACACTGAATATCATCAACATCATAATGCGGATACCTCCTCGGCGCCAGCTGTGGGCTCAAGGCTGGAGCCGAACGAAAACTCCCTGATAAAGACTGTGTGTTTATGGTTCTTCCCATTCCATGCAAGGCCACCTGGGTTGGCTGGCAGACTGTTTACTTAGCCTGATAGGGCAGAGGACACCGTCTCAGCTGAACTAAGGATACGCACTCACTCATCCCCCCTCCCTCTCCAAACGCCTTCGATGCTTGTCCCCTCCTGGAGACCACGGCGGGTCTGGGCCCACGATGCAATAATAGCGCAGGGCAGGATGACTGCTGTGCTTCCTTCAGATTACTCCTCACCCCCTACCCAACCCTATGGCTTGTCACGTGCTCCATAATGTTGTGTTGTGCTCGCCGTGCAGAGGAGTTTTTTTGTTTCCTGTTCTCATGCTGTCCTGCCATAGGAGCCCAGCATGAGTAGAGATCTCTTTTTCCTCTTCTACTTTCCCATTGTTGTGTACTTTTTCAATGTTTTTCTGTAACGCTGCCGATCTCCGACCTGTATTCCCATGTGATGTCTATGTTGTGTGTGTAAGTCGGGGGGGGGGGGGGGTTCTATTCCACTGCGGGGCAACCTGCATGTGGCCAATAAAGCCTTGATTCATTCATTCATATGGGAAAAAACTAAATGCAAACACGGAAGGTTCATGTTTGAAATCTTATTTTTCTTTCAGTAATTTAATTGACACGAACTTTGAATTACTTCCTGATAAGGAAAACATGTACAAGCATAAACACTAATGGTATTTTATCTCAGTCAAGAAAATTGAAACAGGTTTATTTTTTAGTCAAGCTAACAAAATGTGTTTTCTCATTGCTCTGAAATTTGTCACGTCTATGTTTCTTTTCTTTTTTTTTTCTTTGTCCTTTTCATTCTCTCTTCTAGCTCCAGTGTCAAAGCCAGGACTGTCTCAGAAATGCTTGTCATCAGAACAGATGGAGGTCAGCTGCTTCTCTGAAGGAGATGGAGTACAATTTATTTTGACTTTGGATGGTCAGATACTTTCACAAAGCAACAATCACAACCAGTCTCTAAACATCAGTACATCCCAGTTTTCATATCTTACTGTCAACTTACATGGGAAGCAGAATGGAAACCTTAGTTGCCAAGTTTGGAATAATATTAGCAGAAATGAAACAGTTATTCACCTGGCAGCCTGCAAAGGTAGAGTATTTAAAAACTATTGTTTAACAGTTCAATAACATTATCTGATACAGTACTGTAAACCTATTCAAATGGTGGCCCGCGGGCCACATGTTCCCAGAAGTAACCTGCGAGTGGCCCTGCCTGTGGTCATGGCAGAAACGCAGAGAAAACGCAATACATAAATTAATTAATTAATTTAAAAAAAGAAAAAAATGAAATTGTGCAAATATCATTTTTCGATAGGAAATTGTTCGGCTTACTACCGACACATAGCTGGCGAAATAATGTTAGAGAAGATTTCAGCTTTTTTGAGGAAAGTGGTCTGCATATGAAGCGTGTCTGTATGCATGTGACGGATGGGGCTCCATCTATGGCGGGTAAAGTGAGTGGTTTGGCAGCGCGGTGGTTGGCTGTTGCACCTCAGTTGAGAACCTTACACTTCATTGTGCATCAGACGGTGTTGTGCGCAAAACTAAGTACAGAGCTCAAAACGACAATGGACAGCGTCATGACTACAATTAATTTTATTCGCTCCACATCAAGCCTCCAGCACCGCTTATTCCGCATGCTGCTCTCAGAAAACTCTGCTGAGCACCATGACCTGCTATTGCACAGTGTCAGGTGGCTGTCCAAAGGCAGGACACTGGAGCATTTCTGTGATCTCAAAGAGGACATCACAATTTTCCTCTGCAACAGCAGGCAAAAAACCTCCAGAAACAGCAGATGTGACCATTGTCCTTTAAAATGTGTCTGGGTGAGCAAATTATTTATTTCGTTTTGAAAAGGAATTATGAAAACGTTTATTATTTTAAATGTGCTAAAAAGTTTAGTTATAGCTACCTTTTTTAAAATGGACCATTTGGTGTGCATTTGTGAGAAGTCACCAGATTTACAGGGAAAAAAGAATATATCATGATCTGCTGCTTGCTGGCTGCAAAAACATACCTGGCCCAGATAAATTCCTCAGTTTGAAAATCTGGCCCAGCTAACTTTTTAATTGAATAGCCATGCAGTACTGTATATCTTTACATATTTTACTTTAAAGGAATTTAAGTATATATGTGATAAAATTGTCATTGTGCTGGGTCTGTAACCCAGCGTTTATGTTTTTGGGCTTTTTGACTTTGTGTTCTTATGATGGTAGTAATTGTTTCTTAGTCTTTTTCTGTTATTGTTTAATTCCCTCGTTTAATCACTATAATTTCTGGTTCTTAGTCACTTGTTCTTTTAGTAAGTTCCCTTTCACGCCCAGTTGCCTGGTCTTGCCTTTGTATCTCCTGTGTTACTGATTTTTGCTTCTCTGTGTTTTCTATCATGTATAGTTCTGTCTCCATGTTTATTCATCTGATTCCAAGTCGTGTCCCTCGGTCATTCTCTTCCCGATATTAAGTCAGTGTACATGTCAGTGTGTGCTTCCTGTTGGATTCTGACAGTCTCTGTTTGTGTGTAAATCGCATTCAGTTTTCCTTTTCAGTCTCGCTTTTCTGTATTAGTTCCAGCTGTGTTCCCTAGTGTTTCCCATGGCATCATCATCAGGTGTGTATTTAGGCCCACTGTCTTCCTCTGCTCATTGTTGCAATGTCCTGGTTGCTGTGTGTTTCCCTGAGGTACTTCGTTATTCCTGGTTAGCTCCCAGTTCCAAGTTCTTAGTTTCCTGTTTCGGTTTCGTTTTCTTGTATTTAGTGTTCCTGAGTTTTTGGTGTTACAGCAAAAAAGCCGCCCCCTTTAGTTCATCCTTAAGTATTTGATTCCTGCAATTGGTGTCCCAACCTCTGCCTGCCACGCAGACGGTTATGACAAAAACAGTTTCAGCCTCAGTGTCTTCAAATTACGGTATTGGATGTCACTTATGAATTCTTGTGGGTACAAGTTATTATACATACCCTATGATCTTACTGTATATTCAACATCAGGTGGATGGAACAATGGAACAAAATATAAATAAATATCTGAGAAGCATTTTGGTATCTTTCATTTTGTCAAGATATTCAATATTGTCTAACATTTGCTTTTCAATTTCAGATTCTGTTACAACCTTGACAGTGATAGCAACTGTCATCACGCTCTTTATCGTTGTGGCTTTGAGTTTGGCTGTAAAACACTTTTGTAAAAAAACAAGACCAACAACTGTTGATGAGGGTAAGTGAAATACATAAACATTACTTGGGAAAAAAGATTTTTAAAACAATATACCTTCCTCTAAAACGCAATACACCTTTTTGTTTAATTTTCCCCCTCAGATGATGTCGACAGTGACATAACCTACACAGATGTTAAAGTGACAAATGATAACAAATTAAACATAATTAACTCAAGAGAATCAGCTGGGATAGGTTACAGCACTAATGTTGTCTATGAAGTGGATCAGCCATGAAGAAGATGGATTGATGAATTTTTTTGCTTGTATTCCAAAAATGTTTGTTATTGATTATTTGTTATTATGTTTTTCACTGTCGAGTTATCCTAATTACTCAATGATTCAGCAATCAAAAGGACTAACATGAATGACAAGCAAAACTATTTTGTTATTGCTGTGAGTAACATGGTAACAGAGGACAAACTGAAAGCCCCTGATCATTTTTAAACACAAGATGGAGACCTATTTGCATCATTATTTTTGTTGAATAGATTTTTTTGTAACTGGGTTCCGGAGGCAGTTTATAATTTTCGCAAAGATAGGGAGATTAATCAATTACGCTGCATTTTTGACGTCTGCAGTCGGGTGCTCTCATGTTCGCTCCGTTTACGTAGCTCTGTTAGCTCTGTAATTTAGACCAGCGGTTCCCAACCCCCGGGGCCATGGACCGGTACTGGTCTGTGAGTTGTTTGGTACCGGGCCGCGAGTGTTGAGGTTCGGGTGTGAAATTTATGGTTTTCAGGGTTTTTATTCGTTTTTATTGTTAATATTTATTGTTTTTATCGTTACCTCAGTTTCCCTGTGTCTTTTCCTGTGTGTTATGAATAAATTTTATTTTATTTTTTTTGGTACCGGTACTGGTTTTATTTTGTTGTATTTATCCGCGACAGCTTAAAGGCCGGTCCGTAAAAATATTGTCTGACATAAACCGGTCCGTGGCGCAAAAAAGATTGGGGACCGGATTTAGACAATAGGCTGTTGACAGACTAACGTTAAAGTACGGTTCAAAAGGATAAAACAATGCTTGTGTAGTTGTGTCGAATTGTATGCACTTGTGGGAGTTATACGGTACATATAGGTTGCTCTGTCTTTTGCAGACAGCAAGATATAGGCTATAAGCTAGTTAACCTTAGCAGAGCTTCCCGTTGTCCATTCACTCATTAGCTTAGCTGAAACTCCCCACATGGATTTGGCCAACCAAATGGAAAAGAGTGCTCCTGCTGCATCCTCTTGGTCCTCCCCCAGCCAAAACAACTTGATCAAGTTCTGTGTGAAAGCATTTTACACTCAGCGCTGCAGATGAAACCAAACTGATATGTAATGTGTGCAAAAGTCAGATCAGCAGAGGCAGAGATATCAAACATCTGTCAACATCTGTTATGCATAATCATATGCACATAAAGCATTTTATTCCTGGTACTGTCTGCCAACAACCCCCACCAGCACCAATTCATCATCACAGCCATGTTCTGCCCCTGCGAGTCAGTTTCACTGTCTGTTCAGCATCCTCCAACAAGGACAGTCGGTGGTTGGGGTTCATGATGGTCACAATGGTATTTTATTAGTTGTTGGTTTAACCATGGATGAGTCAATGGCTGGTGTTATTTTCTTTTCAATGACGTTCCTTGTTACATGTTCATTGCTGGATTTATGCAAAAACATCAGCTAATATAGCCATCCATAATTATTATAATGGATATAATTAAAGAATACTTACACTATAACATTAATTAGAGTGTAATGCAAAAAACTGGATTTTTACACCTATTTAGAAAACTCTAATATAAATACTTCTCCCCCATGAACAAATACACATACAAACTGGGCGTCTTTGCACTTCTCTGATATATAATGGTGCGTGTATATTAGGGTGCAACGATACACAAAATTCACGGTTTGGTTCGGTTCGATACTTTGGTGTCACGGTTCGATATTTTTTCGATACAAAAAAATGTTCATGCTTTTTAATTTGTCATTTATTAAAATTATAAATATATATTTTAACTCAAAAGTACAGTTTTTAAATTTAATGTTGCTGAAACAACAAAAATAAAATCTATCTGATGAGAAATCACTCATCTTTGGAAAAGAGAGTTTATTACAGAGAAATGGCTCTTTCCAAAATAAAAGCTATACTATACGCTTCTTCTGGGCTATATTCTCAGCAGCATATTAAACATATCAGGTCCCCATAAGGAGAATCATGTGCTAACGGCTGTCTAAATGACTCGGGTAAAGTTTGTAGCATGCGTGCTTGTTGTTTTTGTCTGCTTCCACTTGTCTTTGCACTAGGATGATGTCGGGTAAATGTGCAGTCATATTCGTTGTGTTCCCACTAGTGCGCGCAACACGTTAACGAGCAACTGCGCTAACACACTAGTTCCCACCATGTAATTGAGCATTGCGTGGCACATCCAACATACTGTTTTACTTTGTCCATGACGCGCTTACCTTCAGGGTCATACGTCACATGAAAACCAAAATAGTTCCAAAGCCAGATCTGAATGAGGGTGGGGGAGGTTCAATTTGCCATGTTGCAAGGAGAGCTTAACTTCTGTCTCGCTAGCTTGCCCTGCGCTCAGTGAATCTGCGTTCGACTACTCCGCCTAGGCTGCACTGTCGAGCGCAGATCCACTGAGCGCTCAACACAGACAGCATCGTCAGAAGGAAAGTTGATAAAATAAATTAAAAATTTTGTATTGTTCGATACATATGCGTACCGAACCAAAAGCACTGTATCGAACGGTTCAATATCGATACGAGTATCGTTGCACCCCTTAATTATATATAATATATATATAGATTATCATATATATTATATATATAGATATATGGTGTGGTGTGCTGTGTTTGTATATTATAATATCTCAAAAAGCTTTGTCCATCACACAAGGAATAATATTCAAAATAAAGCTACATTTTTTTTTAAATTACAATTGGTACTGTAACCACATCTCTTTCTCTTTCATTAGGTTACTGTCTCACTGTTTTATTGTATCTTTGTAGATAAAAATAAACACCCTAGTCGTTACTTGTCTGAAGCAGAGACTGTTAGAATGGAAAAAGTTGTGGTCTAAACACACTAGCGCATGTTTGATTCTTATGTCTTATTTGAAACTTCCTGTTAGCGTCTTAACAAAGTTTGGTATACCATACAAGACATGGAAAAAAAAAGTGCTTCAATTGTATGTCCACCACAATTCTGAGAAGCACAGTTCAATAACAGGAAATGAGCTCTTACTGCACCCTACATATCTCATGTTCTGTTACTATAATTTCATGATTTTGCTATCACCAATAAATGTATCACAGTGCATTAACATATGCTTTAAAAATATAATTCACAGTTAATGAGATGACTGTCAGTGTAAAGGTCTGTAAAGACCCGATAAGTATATGGTTTCATTTAATTTAGGAATTCCTCACCATGGACATACTGCAGGTGCTACTCGCACACGTTATATAACCAAGGGCCTGAGGGATGAGCCTCACCACCAACATGTGTTTAACTACTGTCAGTGGGATCATAACTGGCAAGAAAATGTCAGGAATGGGAAATAAAGTGGTTGTTGGAAGGTCTAAATGTCTTAACCACCTGATCACATGCAATAAGGTGATTCTACATTATGGATGTCAAACTACAATCCTCAAGGGCTGGTTTACTGAAACTTTTAAATGTGTCCGTGCTGCAACACACCTGAATAAAATTAGTAGGCCATTAGCTAGACTCAATAGAACTTGACTGCATGTTGAGGTGGCAATTCAGCCAGTTGCTCCATGTTACAGCAGCTCATGAGTGAATGAACATGGTGCAATAAAAGTACTTTTAGAAGTAAATTTAAAAAAATACTTACTTTATTTAAATGTACTTGAGTAGGGTTAGGAGCTGCATCTTTTACTTTAATTGGGTGTCACCCATGATGAAATCAAAACTCAATAATAATGATACAAAAATCAAAATGATAGCATTTTATTCTGTAAAAGATAATTTAATTTTGTTTCAATTCTCATACAAAGCAAAGATCACAACCAATCATCGAGCAACTGGACAGTGGAGAAATCCAGTGTTTCAAATGTTCCCATAAACATAAGCTAACTTCAAATTTTATGTACTAATTTTGGCACCTGGCTGCAGAGGTAACGTTTTTACAAGATTTTGTTTACTAGATTAATAATGTTTTCTGACATATAACTGCATATTTTATTTCAGGGAATATACATATATAGTAAACTAAATTAGTTTTCAGTTATACATACAGCACTGTTTTCGGTCCTATATGTAAGTGTTCAAAAATATAGTGTAACACTACATATGTATTGAAACTTTTTGGGGGAATAATTCAATCAAACTGAAGGTACCGTAACTACATTTGTTTTTCTTCCATTTTATCGGTGTATCTCTGTGTTGTATTTTATCTTTGTAGATAAAAATAATCAACCTAGTGTGACAGTGAGACAGTGAGAATGGAACAACTTGTGGTGTAAATACACTCTATTGTTCATTTGGTTTTCATATCTAATGTGAAACTTCCTGTTAGCTTCATCGAACAAGCTTTGATAATTCACACTATGTTGCTGAGTGTCCTATGCAGGGCATGAAAAAAAATTCAGTACCATGAAAAGAGGTCTGACTGCATGGCAGAGGGCAGATACTTCATTGCAATATTTTGAGATTCTGTTATTTATACTGCTACTTTGTCTTAGAAATAAATAACATAAAGTTTTAAAAATACGTTCCACATTGATGACATAAAAGCCTTAATCAAGAAAGTCTTTCAAGTCTTTTGTATGTTTAAAGTATTAATTAATTATTATTATTATATGTATTTTTTATGAATGTATGGCCTGTTGAAATCTCCCAATTCTTTGAATCTTTGGGCTGAAGGAAGGACAATACTCGGTGTATTTATGCTCAATCAACAATCATTTATTTCCATACAATTCAACACTTAAGAGCATAAGGACCATCATGATGGGGAGACTGCCTGCAAGAGGGTCACAGCAAGTCTCAAAATGGTGACGGGTTGCTCAGCTTTTTATAGTCTCTAGTGGCCCCCATCTAGTCGTAAAAGCCAAAACATCACATTCTTTCTCTGTTACAGCGCCTAAGTTATGACCTCGGCAGTTGTTTCTCTGCTTTCTGTAAGGTGGGGGTGATGGAATGTGGTCTGTCTATCTCCCCTGTCTTAGACACAGAGTCTCCTGCTTACAATCTTCTCTTCATGATTCAACAATTAAGCATGTAATACATTCACAGCAGATCAAGGATACAGAGTGATGCACACTTATCTAATAAACTAATAATGTGAATATGTTCTTTAACTCAAAAGTATAATGAGAACTAAACTACATACAGATCACACACTCTATATTAAAGGGTATAATATGATCTACAGCAGTATCATACATTCAACTACTTTGATTACATATATAAGGTAACATATAGATAACAGAATAATATCACAGTCATTTATGATCCTAATAGACTGTACTTGGTTTGTTACTGTTGTTTTTAAGCCTGTAAAATAAAACTTTAAATGGCACATAACTTTATGTTTATATTAACCCTCACCATGTGCAAACAGGTTCGTATGTAAAAAAAAACACAAAATCTTTATTGACCGTGATCAGCCACGGTACTAACCCTCTGCTGCTGTGCAGCTACTATCTCCTCGTAGTAATTACAGACCTGTGCATGTCTCCCGTGCGGTGGGGGGTGGTGTGGCCAATTTCAGTTTTCACGTCTCTGTTATGTCCTTCCTCACCCCAACTGGCGCAGCAGATGGCCCCCCTCCCTGAGCCGGTCTCTGCCGGAGGTTTCTTCCTGAAAGGGTTTTCCTTCCCACTGTCGCCAAAGTGCTTGCTCATAGGGGTCGATATGATTGTGGGTTTTTCCTGATCTAGGCGCCCTTGAGGCGACTTTGTGTGATGTTGGCGCTAATAAATAAAATGATGAATTGAATTGTTCCACATGTTCATGTTTCCAGTTTTATTGTGTTTGTCATCTGTCTCCGTGCCTTATGTTCCGTTCTATTTCCTGCGTGTCTTTAGTTAGATTCAGTTCAGCTGTGTTCTTACCTGTGTCTAATCATCATTGTTATCCATTGTATTTAAGCCCTCAGTTTCCCTCAGTTCCTTGTCTTGTCATCTCCTAATCCGCATTTGTGTTTTTCAGTTCAGTTAGCCAGCCATTTAGTGTTTCAGTCAGCATTAGTCTATCTTTTAAATTCTGGTCACCCTGCCTGTCCACATCCTTCACCAGCCTGCGAGTCCTGCGTTTGGGTCCTGTCTTCCTCTTCTCCACATTCACACAGTGATCGCCTGGGACACTTTCCATAAATGAAGGATGGATAGTTTAATGTTAATAATCTTTCATATTCTATGGAGCATACTACTAAATAATTTAAATACTAAACACCTTGCTATTTCCCTCCTGAATAGTTGAACTGTCACATTGCTTCACACTGCCAAACTGCAACTGCACTTTATGTACATTCTGTGGTATTCATATTTGTAATTCTGTATTTTTTCTATATACGGATTTCGATTGTTTGTTTTTATTGTGGTTTATGTATATTGTTCATTGTCTCACTTATATATTGTGTGTTTTACATCGCTGTGCTTGAGAGACACTATCGTTTACTTGGCCAATAAATGCAATTCTGATTCAACTAAATACTTTAACAAAAACAGCAACAACACTAACAATAATAATACTTATTTATGTAGCACTTTTAAAAGATGGGCTATTGAAGTTAAAAAGTCCTTTCAAGATAAGATAGAAAAAACCCCAAAAGAAACATTTTGGAGGAGATAAAGGTGAAACAATGTTAGTTATTGGAGAAGGTGGTGAAACACTTTTGAAAGAGAAATAACTATAATGGAGACAAAGAAAAAGGCTACACACACATGCCTTTAAGAGTGATTGAAAGGATAAACGTGAGCTCACCAATCTGATCTCCTCAGGGAAATTATTCAAGAGAATGGGTTCCCCGACAGAAAAAGTCTTTTCCACTTCAGTTTAATCATCTCAGATCATTTTCTTTGTTATAATTTAAGTTGTTAGTGCAACTGAAAAGTCAATAGTAGAATTAAATTAAGGACATTACAGCTCACATAATTTATACTAAGAAATTTAAACTCAAACATCTACACAGTTTGAAAAAATATTCTAACTTACACCAGCAGTCTTTATCCAACTAATATATGACATAATTAGTTGGAAACTTGTATTGTCATTAAAATGAGAACAAATAAAATAACGCCCCAAGTTTCTGAGTAGTTCAATGATTCTACATACTTCCTACATTCTAAGAAAACCACAAGACAAATAGAGTAGATTGCCCAAACTATCCTGCTGCCACTAAGAGGAAGGTGCATGTGAGTAATGCTACGCTTATGATTTTAAAAAATGCACAACAGCTACTATACTTTTAATTTTAAAATGATCCAAAACAGAAGAGATAATAAGAAATAATGCAAAAGAAAGCACAGGTTTACTAAATTATCTTTTTAATCTGAAGTCAAATCTTGCTATTTATGGCTATGTGCGTCATTTAGTATCAGCCACTCTACAAACATTTTATGTTGAATGCCCAGTAGTATACAACCATGTTCAAGAGTATGTATCTTTGATATACATATCAACCATATCTTACTATGCCATCTGGATATTTGTGTTTTCCAGCTTCTAATTCTAATCTGCCTGTAGTTTGGAATATTTTAGCTCTTCTTCTTGGTTTGATGGAAAAGAATACAAAAAAAGGAAAAGGCTGTGCTTTTAATAAAAGCATTTGCCAAAGGTACTGGTGGTAGCATAGTATATATACCTATTGTTTCTGAATACTACATGCAGCCTAGTATTTGACCCGATAATGACTACAGTACTAGTGTAACTGCCTCCTCAATTCTCTCCACACAAGACAAAAAGACCAGACACAAGCCAATCAATAAACTGCAAAAGAAGAGCCTGTATTGTAAATGTGGTGAGTGACTTTTACAATTTTTTTTTACAATTTTGAAAAGTATAATCTTTTTAAATTTGTATATTTGTGTCTCTAAAACTGTCTTCCAATTATATAGATAATCATCATATATCTATATTATCTGAGTGTAGCATTTATGAAATTTATTTTTATTTTTTCTTCTTCATTTTAAAATAAAACTGAATTTTGTTGTTTACTTCGCAAGGTCAATACTGAGCTGTACATCTGCACCTAAAGGATAAAGTTCCCTCTTTTGAAGATGCCAGTGTTCAGATTTTGACTGAGAAGACATTTGGTTTAAAAGAGGAATAAAAGAGGCCATTTATGTCCACTGTTAACAGTTAGTAATAATAATAATAGTAATAATAATATTCTATCACCACAGAAAATGATTTTGGTATACATGATCATCACAGCTCTGGTGTGGACTGCTCTGGCGCAAGGTACATTTTAGCAATTGCTGTATAGAGTTGAACAAAATTGCTATGTTTATAATTTTGATATTAAGATTGAAAGTCATTCACAGCAAGTATTTTACAATAATATTTATTAACTTTATTACAGTGTTGCATTATATAATATGGTGTAAATTGTCTTAGATACAGAGAGGCAGGGTTTTGAAGCAACTATTTTCTAGAATTCTTAATTGGTTACTGTATTCATAAGGGTACATCACATGTAAGATTTTTACTTTAAAAAAAACAAAACAAAAAACCCCACTTCTTTTTTCCCTTTTAGGAGCTTTGGAATGCAATTTAACTCAACCTGGACCACAAAAGTGTTTTGGAGTACTTGACGAACCGCTCATGTTTTACCTACCTACTAATACACACACAAAGATAAGTTTGAAAAAGAATGCATGTAACATTTTAACATTGTCAAGTTATCCATTAAATGTAATAAATAAAAAATACAAGAATCATATTACAGTCTTCAAAAATGGGACATTTAAGATCAACAAGTCAACAAAAAATGACTCTGGAGAGTATATGGTGGAAATACACAGCTCTACTAATGGTTCATTACTGCACACCAAAAACATCTATCTGGATATACAAGGTAGGATTGAATATTTTTTTTTTTCAAATAACATTTAACAGCAATGTACACTTTAGAAATGTGGTGTAAAGATAAATAGAAATGATCAAAGTCTTTTAATTTTTACCTGACTTGTTACCTGAAATTACAAGTAATCACAGGGTAATTATGCCTTAGTCGCAGGTTGTATTATAACGTTTGCTTTAAAAATAAATAACTTAAATTGAATTATTTATAAAAATGTTGTGTTTTTAGTTGCATACTCCCATTTTCACTTTCAAACTGAAAAAAAAAACTTACACAAGCATAATGATGATAGTTTGCAGGACTGGCACTGGATCTTTTGAATTTCAAACAGCACTGCATCTACATGCATGACTATATTTGCAAATATATCTATGTCTTTCAGCTCCTGTGTTAGAGCCAGCTACATCTCAGTTGTGTTTGTCACCAGAAGAGAAAATAATCAGCTGCTCTTCTGAGGGAGATGAAGTAGAGTTTATGTTGTTTTTGGACGATAACCTATTGTTACAGACCACAACTAAGAGTACAGAAAAAAGCAGCATTTCAAAGGTTACCGTCACCTTACATGCTCAACTGATGGGAAAACTGGCATGTATTGTTCAAAACAATGTCAGCAGACGCCAAAAGATCATCCTCATTACAAGCTGCACGGGTAATTAATTACATTAAATTATTTAATTCTATTTTATATCACAATTTTTAAAAAAATCTATTAATTTGATTATTGTAATTATGTCATAGCTATCTTGTGTATGAGTGTGTTTTCATTCCCTTTACTGAAAAAAATGTTCTGGAAATATACAGTCTGATGCATCAATATTAAATGCATATCTAAAGACTATGACTTCAGGTCATGTAACCCTTAAATAAGATACAATATATACAATACTTTTAAATATATACAATATATTTATATATTTATATATTTTCTAGGTACTGTTGTGACTGTGGCTGTGGTAGCAAGCATTGGCACTCTACTTCTTGTTTTGGCTGTTTTTCTTGGTGTAAAGCATTTCAATAAGAAAACTGACCCCATGACTGTCAATAAAGGTAAAAGAAACACCGCACTTAATTTTCACTTAATTCTTTTTCATTCAGTTTACAAAAAAAGAAAAAAATCAGTTTACTTGATAATCATAAAAATACTTTTGCAAATCATAAATATGTGCGGTGGGAATATTTACCTTATTTCACCATCTTTTTTCGTTTTTTTAATTTTTCAGATCATAGTGAAGACAATATCATCTACTCAGATGTTAGAGTCAAACAGCATGCAAGAAAAACAGCATCCGATTAACACGCAAATGAATGTTGTCATCAAATATTTTTTCTGACCTTGCCTCAGCATTATGCTCTCTCTGTTTAAATGCAAGACTGCCTTTATTGTGCTCTGTTTTCCGTGATAATCTTTGTCCCATTTCTTTTAACCTACTGACCTGAATCATAAACTTTAATTCTGTTAGAATTTTGACCAGAATCTAAACCTGTCTAATCTTGGAGACTCAATAAAGTTTACTGGTCAGTAATACTTTCATACATGTGCTCAAATTGCTGATTTGCTTGTGATTTGGGGTATGGGTGCTCACAGCAAATGTGAGTTGTGGTTCTTGTTTTAGGTCAGTAATCTTCACTGCGTGGATTGTCGCGACTTTTAGAACCACAAACTATACAGTGATCCCTTTTTTTGTGCAATTTTCCATGTATTTTTTTTTCTTTTTTGAACAGCGCATTGTATTCTGCGTCCTTATTGGCTGTAGGCCATTGTCAATCAATTTCGTGCCCTGTCTCCTGTCCAGTACAGAATGCGTTCAGGTTGTCAAATTTACATAAATCTTCGATCCCTAGCAGTGTGACTCTGAAGTGCTGTACTGTATGTTTGTAAGTTTTCTCCCCAACAAACACAACAATGTCGACAAAACGCTTTGCACCGTCAAAGGCAAACCAAAACCAAAGTGCCTTTGGCTTAATTCTATAATACTAGACTTATTCTTCTAAGAAGGTTTAAACTTTGAGAGTGTTTAAACAAGAAAGAAAAGTGTGAAAATGTTCATGCCTGTCTGAGAAAAGTGTATAAAGTGTATGTAGTGAGGGGTTTTACAGCCTAAAACATCTATAACAATTGTAAAAGTTGGCTACTTCGCGGATTTCACCTATTGTGGGTTATTTTTCGAATGTAACGATAAACGAGGGACCATTGTCACTACCTGATCTGTACTGGAAACCCGA
The DNA here is from genome assembly GCF_018398535.1 of Haplochromis burtoni. NCBI lineage: Eukaryota > Metazoa > Chordata > Actinopteri > Cichliformes > Cichlidae > Haplochromis > Haplochromis burtoni. The sequence continues at coordinate 75,156 of NW_024582608.1, forward strand.
TCCGTACCACACATGTGCGAAAGGCGTCTACTTCCGCTTGAAGCATTTTATGATAGTTATGGGTCAGAGTATCCGTTAAGATGTTAACAATAATAAGTCTCTCTTAAAATGTTTGCAATAATGAAACATTTCAATATAATGAAGACATAAATGAAAAATAAAAAGCTAGTTATGGATCAGGACTCCCCGATCCTTACTGCGCATGTGCAGATGTTCTCTTCTTCTGTTTTGTTTAAGTCTGTAATTAGGTGCCATTCTTCTTATTTTACAGCGCTGTTGTTCAATCGGGGGAAGCTCTCCGTTGAGAGAAGGGGGACGGATCGGTACGGTACGGATCGGGTTTCTGGTACGGATCTGGTTGTGACAACCACTGTATCCCGCTTTCAGTGACCTGCTAAACCATATGATACTGCCAAAATGACAAAGAAGTTAATAGAAAGTGGTATACTATACTTTAGATGTTGTTAAAACCATGACATACATATAGCTCAGTAATCATTTGTCAAGGTTTGTGATCATGTGGCATTTTGGAAATGTAATAAAAAAGTCTGTTCTAATCTTTGACACATATCTTTTGCACTGTCTTGTATATAGTAATAACTGTTTGGCTATACAAAGCTTTCAAACAAAGAACAAAGATAGTCACAATGTAGAAAGTGCTAAATTTGGAGTAATCTTACCATAAAACTTGTAAATGAAAATAAGTGTTTTCCTTTACATTCATCAGCTTGTGATTACTCATTGTTCTGTGATAATCTTGAATATCTGGTAACATTTAGAAACTGTAAAAACAATTGGTATGAGAGACAATTTGAGTTGCAAGTAATGCAGTGATCAGCACTCACCACATGGTGGGGAAAACGTCTTTACAAGTAACCAAAAGCAACAGTGCAAAACTAAAGTGTTTTCTATTAGTCTAGATTATTCTTAATCCTGACATAGGCTTGTGTCTGCTATGCTGTACCTCAAGATATACCACCAGGTTTCATGGTAGTATCCATATAATATTTAGCATGATTTAAGATGGTCGCTGTCCAGATACAATGCAAGCAAGAGTGTATGATATAGATGCTTTAAGTACTTGTTTACGTTACTTTTAGGAGTAATAAAGATTCAACGATTCTTTTATTGTCAATTTTCTACATGTACAGGACATACAGGAGAATCAAAATGCTCTAGGTGATGTATAAAAATCAAACCTATGTAGAAGATATGTGCAAGATATGAATAAAATAAATGAATAGAGCAGCTTGTGACATGTACAAGAACATTAGTGCAAATGACCAAAAGCAACAGGTATGACCATGGTGCAAATTGCCTGGTGGATAAAGCTACTCAGCAGTCTATTGGACTGAGCCTAGATGTTGTCCTTCCCCAAGGGAAGCTGAAGAGGGAGGGTGAAAGGTGGGAGTGGTCACCAGCGATGCTTAAGGTAAAGTCTCAGGCCTTTTCCTTATATCTTGTGGGAATTAAAATGTCCATGAGGGAGGGCAGAGTGGCAGAAATGATAAGTACATAGTACATTGAATTTAAAAACTTTAACTAATAAGCTAAACCAATAGGTACAATAGCACTGAGAGAACTCCCCACAACAGACAGGGGTTATTTTAAAATGTTGATGTTTTATGCTGATGTCAGCCTTGTTAAGATGTTAGTCAAGTACATTATATTCATCATCATTGTGTCATTGTAAAGCCATATAATGTTCTGAAAAAATATTTTTTAAATGCTTGAAGATGATCTAATGGAAACTTTTCCTAATTTGTGTGACTCTGCCCTTTGACCTTAAAGCATTATGAACTAAAATCGAGTATTTTATTATGTTTACTCATAGGATTGCAGCAGAACTGGCTGAAATTTGTGGTCAAAGATGGTCAAAGAAGATATCTGAACATTTTTCATATTATTTATTACGAGGCCGGATGTCAGAAATCTTCTAAATGTGTATATTTAATACAGTGCTGTATAACATTGCAACAGATAACTATGTCATTAATACTACTACTCAAGCTAAATTGACAGAATCTTTAAAAATCATTCATGTCAGGTATACGTCAGTAATTTTAAAAATAAACAAGTTCAAATATATACAAAATATATGAATTTTGATTTTATGCAAAAATACATGACTTTCCCCCTAATTTCCTGCTGCGTAAGGGGAGGGGAGGTCTGGAAACAGGGGCTCTTCACACACAAGGAAATCATCACACAATTCCAAAAACACAACACACCAGCAACTCAGCTTGCCCAGGGCGCCAAGGGAAAGACAATCCTGCACACAGGAACAAGCGGTTAATCCAGCGAGAAAAAACAAACTTACTACCGAGGTTACTCAATAGTCCAACGATGACATGTTTCCAGCCACTGCCTTAAGTAGTGGACACTGGTGAAGAGATGAGCCACAGGTGCGTGATGATTCACAGGTGCAAGGGCCAGGGGCGGGAGCCCGCAATGAGCTCCACCCAGGCGACACACGGCGAGCGTGAGGGAGAAGGAGAGGGAAAGGAAAACAAGAAACATATGTAGCCAACCTGGGTCAGCTGGGCAGACACGGGGACCATGACAACTTAGATACTGACTTGGCCATTGAAATGATCTCATCTCTGTACCACGCAAAAATCTTTGCCCATGTAGACGTCAGTTTACGTCCTTCTGCTTCTACTACAAGAAAAATTGTTTTTCATTACATCTATTGTTTTGTGATGAGTGATTGTTCTGGAATAATCTAACCTTTATGTAACCTGTAGAAGCAACTGTAAAAATACTTGGTATGAGAGATACATTTGACTTGCAAGTAATACAGTGATCAGCACATGGAGGGTGTGACAATAAGCAATACAATGCTGACTACTTAATCTACAAGATATTGTAAAAATATATGTACAGGCTATTATTGTAGCATTCTTGTTTAAAACATGAGTGCAGAGCTGTATACTTGTACCTCAGTCGATGTCTGTATATTCAGAACCATGTAGGAGGGAGCTCTAATTTTAAATATATAAATGTGTAGAGAAATCTGTAAATATGAGTTTTACTACACCCTAACCCTAATATTCTGTAGAGAGCAAGTAGTATTTAACACAGAACATACCACCAGGTCGCAGCAGTACCGGTGACTTAACCCACCAGCTGCTTAGATGGTGGTGGTGGTGGTGGTGGGGTTGTCGATGCAGTTTATAACAGAGGACAGGAGTCACAGGCCTGGGATCATTTGCTAAGGTAAATGATCTGGTTCCTACATTATATTGTGCTTTTCTCCTCAAACACTGTCCACTCAAAGTGCTTTTATACATATTTATATTGGAGAATGTTTCTCTGACAAACCTGCTACATAACAAATGACACTGTTGGTCCATTTTTTACATTTTGTTTCTCCCTAGTTTATTTCTGACCTTCTTTCCTGTACAGTTTCACTGATTTGATGAAGGTCCCACTGGGATTTTCACATATTTTGAGAGCTTACTTCATGTGTGTGTGTGTGTGTGTTTTTTTCCTTTTTGTCTAATGGCAGAGTGCCATGAGAGGAACTGTGGTACTGGATGAGGAAGTCAGAAGTATGTGATGGTGGTGCAGGAGATGTAAGAGAACAGCAAAACAGTGATAAGGTGTGCAGTAGGAGTGACAGATGAGCCCAAGGTCTATGTGGACTTTGGTGTTCAGGGTGCATGAGGGTCGATGAGTTTAAATACCTGGAGTCAACCAAAGCACTGGACAGTACACGAGTGGTGAAGAGACTGTAGGCAGGCTGGAGTGGGTGGAGACGAGTATCAAGCATGATTTATGTCAGGGTAAAAATACAAGTTGGTAGTGAGATAGTTCATTGGTGGCACTGACAAAAAGACTGACTAATGGTAGCAAAGCTAAAGAATTTTCATTGGGAGTGAACAAGATGAACAAGATTAGAATATATAAAACAAATTACACAAGGTGTGAGTTTGAGATGCATTGGAGGAAGGATGCTGGATACACTGGACAACGGATTTTGAATATGGAGCTGCCAGGTAGGGATACTGTAAGGACAGGGATGAATAATAATTCCTGTTATATTCTTGATAAACAAATCCGTTTTCTGATAAAAAATCATTAAAATCATTTATTCACCTTTACATCAAACTTGTGAACTAGAATTAGTGTTATCATTCCATGCAAGCCTTTTGAGTGACTAAATAATGCAGTAATCAGCACTTGCCACATGATGGGGCCAATGCTTTTCACAAGTAACTAGAAGCAATAAAATACAGACCATATGGTCTGTACAATATTATGGGCAATAAATGTATGCACAATTGAAATATCTGCACTTATAAGTTAAAAGCTGTATATGCGTAACTCAGTCCATGTGTAAGTAATTAGATTTGTCACACTCTGAACAATGCTCAATGTTCTCATGTGTATGAGTCTGCAAATACATATCTCAAATCTGTTTATATAAAGAATTTAGTACATTTGTAAGAATTAATGAAATTCACCATCAGTGTTTAAAGGTATATGGGGTGTTTAGATAAATATGCCCCTAGCAAGAAAAACATCTTTTCCGGCAAATTTGTTGTTTATTTTAACAAGAAACCGAGGTTCTCAAGTGATCAATCAAGATATTAAGGAATTTAATTCTTATTATTTCTGTCTTTGTTTAATTTTTTATTTTTAGTTTGTATCAGTAATTATCCATATTTTGATGCATTGACCTGTAAATAACTATTTTTTAAGGAGAAATGTTTGTAAAATAAAATTGCTGAATATAGCTGTATCTCAATTGCTTTTTACACAAATTTGTGAATGTAAATTTTAAATGTGTTTCATTTTCAGTTTTCTCTCTTTAGTTACGTTTCAGTACATGCAAACGTTGCCTCGTTTAAAGAGAAAAAAAGTGTAAAGTAAGTGTAATTCTTCCCAAATCTTTTTGTTAACAATTAAATAATAATAATGAAAACATAAACTTATTGTACCTTTTAACTTGTTACGTTGCATACTTGCCAGATGTAAGATGAACTAACCAAAATAGTTTACAGAACGTAAAGTAGAAGAACAGAGCTCTTAGTAAGAATAGAGTTCTTAGTAAACTGGGTTTGAATATAACTGCTTCCGTTCTTATCATAAGAGAAGGCAAACAGCAAGGAAGACCATAAAACCAACCCTCTGCCAGTGAAAAATCAGTCACTGAGTCTTACACAGCAGCGAACAATACGTGACCAACTTTTAAATGTGGTGAGTGACAGCCTGGAATTTGAATCTATGTAAGCTGATAATTAATTTAGCATTTTGGATCAATAATCCATATATGCTATTTCACTTTGATTGCCCATATCTTTTTTAATTTATTATGAATATTATGATTATTACTATTGTGTTATTTTATATCAAATGCATTTTTTTTAACTTAGCCTCACAATTACTTGAGTAAGATTAGCTAAACATAACCTTTTAACCTTATATATATTTTCTTCTAGCATTAAAAGTAATACGTTATGATAATCAAATTTTTTACTGCTGTGTTATAGAAACAATGATTTCCTTCTACATGAGTATTGCAGTTCTGGCAACAACGGCTTTGGCAAAAGGTATTTGCTGTAAAGTAAGATATTTTACCTGGGTTTCAAAAAAGACACACTGAATGAGAGAGTAATGCAGAAGGCAATCATTCGCACATTCAAAAAAATTGACTTAAAACAAAAGATAGAAATCATCTTGGACCAACTTTAATGTTAAATTTACATGAATTTTTTTTAAATATAAGAAATTAAGGATGTATCTCACCCCGTGGTACTTCAGATAGGCTCCTCCTCCCCCCCCGCGCTACCCTGAATTATACATGCCATAGAAAACGGATGTGAAAGGCAATAAATTAATATAATAAATAATGTTTTCCAGTCGGTGTAAATGTTTTAAAAATGTGCTCTTTTTTGTTGTTTTAGATTCAATTGTGTGCCATTTTTCAGAATCTCCTGGAAGTCATCATTGTTTCGGAGCTGCAGGACAGCTGCTAATTTTTCATCTGCCATTTAAACCTAACTCTTCACTTTTAATCATGAAGGATGACAAACACTGGATTTTATCAAAAAAATATCAGGGGAAAATAAAATTAAATGAGGAATATGCGGATCAGTCACAAAGCATAAGCAATGAAATGCTTAAGTTAGGTAAAGCTATGAAGAAACACTCAGGATATTACGTGTTGGAGGAATTCGATCATCATGGAATATTACTGAAAAATGTGAAAGTGTATTTGAAAGTACAAGGTAAGTTTATTATCATTATTATTATTATTTATTTGTTTATTTATTTTTTTAAATCAAGATTTTGTTCAATCTCAGGTTTTTTAGGTTATGTTATTAACAAAACACTGAATGCACAAATTGTAAAAAAACAAAACAAAAAAAGGTGAAAAAGTATTGGTGGCGAATGACTTAAGATAAACAAATGTCAGAAATGAAACTTAATGATGTCTAAGCTTTAATTTGTATCAACAACTACAGCACCGTACTTGCAGTTACTGAAGAATAATTTGAAAAATAACTAATATTTAGGTTAAAACTACTAATTACCACTTTAACCTTTCAAATGATTTGCAATATTTATTTTGTTGTTTCAGAAGATATTGAAACATCCATGTACAGTGTACTGTGAATTAATATTTAAACAGAAAAGTGGAAAATTGAATAAAAATTCAAAAATAAATACACTGACCAAACAGGATTCATGATTACATTATAATTTTCATCTTAGACTTTCAACTAGTATGACAAAACAAATTAATAGTTTTACATTTTAACAGGATTTAATAATAATGTAATTAGCTATGAGACAACTTAAATTATTAAATAATTCTCATTGTTTTTCTGATAAAAAAAAACATGTTCCTCTGGAACATGTTTTCTTTCTTTCTTTCTTTCTTTCTTTCTTTCTTTCTTACTTACTTACTTACTTACTTACTTACTTACGAATCTTTCAGCTCCAGTGTCAAAGCCAACACTGTCTCAAACATGCTGGGCACCAGAACAGATGAATGTCAGCTGCGTCTCTGAGGGAGATGTACAATTAATTTTGACTCTGGACAATCACTTTCTGATACAAAGCAAAGACCAACCCCTGAGCAACTGGACAACTGAGAAATCCATTGTTTCAAAGGTTACCATCAACTTGCATGGGATGCTGACAGGAAACCTTATGTGTCGAGTTTGGAACAATGTCAGCAGAGATGAAACAACTATTCACCTGGTAGCCTGCAAAGGTAGTACATTTGGTTAACAGATTAATAATTTTTTTTGACATATCACTACACACTTTCTTTTCAAGGAATTTAAACAGGTTAAATTAAAGCAGCGGTCCCCAACCTTTTTTGCGCCACGGACTGGTTTAAGCCCGACAATATTTTCATGGACCGGCCTTTAAGGTGTCGCGGATAAATACAACAAAATAAAACTAGTACCGGTACCGAAAAAAAAAGAAGATTTATTCATAACACACGTGAAAAGACCCAGAAAAACCGAGTTAACGATAAAAACAATAACAAAATAATGTTGAAAACCGATAAAAACCCTGAAAACCATACATTTCACACCTGAGCCTCAACTCTTGCGGCCCGGTACCAAACGACTCACGGACTCAGGGATTGGGGACCGCTGAATTAAAGTATTAAAGCAAATTAAATTAAACACTTCAGCTTTCAAACAGAGTCCTGAAATTCAATATTGTTTGACATTTGCTTTTGCATTCTAGGTTCTGTTACAACTTTGACAGTGGCTGTGATCACAAATGTCATCATGCTCTTTGTCATTGTGATTTTGAGTATGGTTATAAAAAAGTTTTGCAAAAAAAGAAGACCCGCAAAGGCTAATGAGGGTAAGTAAAATAAAATAAAGAAAAAATAAAATAGGAAATATAGTCAGGAAAACGATTATTTAAAGAACATAGTTTCCTTCAAAACACAAAACACTCTTTTTGCTTGCTTTTCTCCCACAGGTAATTTGGATGATGAAATTATCTACACAGATGTTAGAGTGATAAGAGAGGCCAATTGAAACTGCATTTTCTGCACTGAAACCCAATGCAGAAAAATCAACATGATAAAAGTTCCAGCCCTGAACTTGATCTTTAGGCGGATAAGCAGCTATTAAGATAGATGGATGGATCAGTAAATACATACTAAAATCAGCATCGAACTCCAGGAAACTATGTCATGATTGTTCTAACCTGGTTTTTTTTATTTTATTTATTTGTTTTGCTTTAATGTTGAATTTTGCTTTGTAGTTGATTAAAAAAAGTTCAAATTTTAGCAACTATACACAAACACACACACAGAAGATCACTTTTTAAAATCACAATATAATTGATATTAGGGCTAACGTTATAGCACTTGAGAGTTTTTGCGATTTACGTTGAATTGTGCAGCTATATGACATTTTTACTAAACCTGTATTTGAATGTTTGAAACTATTTTAGAACTTTCTAAATACTTGGAAAAGGGAGAAAATAATTTTCTTTACCCTAGATCCTGGTTTCTAATTCAATGGCCATTAAAAATGAAGTATGAGTGATGTTTTTATTGAAGGTGTGTAGGATCATTTATTTCTTTATTATTATTTCCTAGATGCTACGTAATGATTCTCAATGACTGTTCAATTTTGTGATTTTACTGCATTTTCCTGTAGTTTTTTTCTTTTTCTTTACTGTAGTCACCAGACTTGTACATTGCACTGTTTTCAACCTAAAAGTCAATGTCTCCTGTGCAAATGACTAAACTCCCCAGTGACAGCAATTCTTATGAATGTGAAAATGCTACTTCCCACCACTTAAGGAACTTAAATGCTAAATACTCTGTATATGTGGCCACATCTCATTCTCTTTGATTCTGTCAATGTATCTCATTGCTGTATTTCATCTTTGTAGATGAAAATAAACACCCTAGGTTGTTACTATGGCTTAAGCAGAGAATAGAACAAGCTGTGGTTTGAACACACTCTGGTTTTCATGTCTTATGTGAAACTTCCTGTTTGTTTCTTTAAAAAAAAACCTTTGGTAATAGTGACTATGTTGATGAGTGTACCAAGTGGATGGAAGAAAAAAAAAACTATAATGGTATGTTCACTGCTTTTCTGAGAAGCACTTTACAGAAAAGACGTCTTACTGCATGGCAGACAGCTGATGCTTTGTCGTTATATTTTTAGGATTTTGTTATCAGTATCAGTAGAATGATAAATATATGAAATTTTTATATGATGTTTTAAAACATCATTTACACTTCATGATGCTACTCTCAGTGTAAAAGTCTGCAAAGCAACAAGTGAAAAGGTACAATAAGTGTATATTCTCATTTCATTCAGTATTCCCCAAATGCAGGAGTAGTTTATGAAACTGGAAAATGTACTGCAATCGTACTGTGAGGTCCATTTTCTCCGCAATACTGGAGAACACCGGAGAAGGTATAAATCATGTTGCTGATCCAGAATCCTTCCCTTATTTTTTTATTCTTATTATTTTATTATTATAGCACTAACAATAAACAATAAGTAATAACTATAAAATAATTTATTTATGATGATTCAGTATTTCAGAATATCCACTGTGCAAGGCAGAAAGCTTATTAAATGTTTAAACTCTAGCGATACAATAATTTTGCTACTGTAAAAGCAGCATTTTTGTCATATTTGAAATATAAATCTAACATAATCTGTGTCTTAATGCATTTTCTTTTAAAATACATGTGTGTGGGTTTTTTTTAATATCGTAATTATAACAATCCATAATTATGTGGATATGCATATTAGATAGTTTATAGTTACTAGGTTTTACGTGGCCTAGGACACAATTTAAAAACTGGTATATAGTTTGAAGTCCACACGTTTCACCCAAGTTGAAATGGGGACTCTGAGTCGCTGCATCTTGTAGCTGTGTCGTCTTAAATTGGTCATGTGATTTTGACGCGCCGGCGCATCTGAGGGTTAAGTGAAATACAAGCCCACCAGAAAGGCAGGGGAAAAGCCCTGTAACTTACTTTAAAACAAAATATGTTCCCCAAAATGGTGGGCAGAGCTACAGACTCACGACACCCTTACCCAGTTAGCTAGCGTCTAATAACCATCACTACTTAAGCAGTTAGTAAAAGTACAGGTAACTTTTTGTTGCACTGTTACACACACAGCATTTGTTTTGTGTTAATTCTTCAGTTGCAACAAGACAACTTAACAATGTGTAGTTAAATGTCATTGTTCAGGGGCACAGGCAGGACTGCCTGATTGTAAAAACCCTTGATGTGAAACACAACAGTTGAATTGCAAATAATGTAATGATCTGTACTAGCCACATGATGGGGCCAAAGTCCCAAACTGGAACTTGGGCCTGGGGCCAAAATCAGACCGCAAAGACTCCAGCCCCACTCTGCTGACATGGTATGCAAATTTATAAGAACTCCCTGAACTACCAGAGCTTTTTCTCTCAAGTTTTACTTCATTTACTTTTCTTTTTTGTTCTTTCTTTGTGTCTTAACACCTAGATGCACACATGGGGTCAAAAATGACCCCACGGGTTGTTTTTCTTCAAAATCTTTAAAATGAAAAATTGTAATATATTCATATTCCTATATCTTAGAGTGATATAATGGGACACTTGTTCCTGTATCACCATTATAACACTGGTCCGGGATCAACTTTGCAACTGACAAATCATGAAGTTGTGATGTCATAGCTTTGCAATGTGGGGAAAAAGAAAAAAAAATAGTCTTGTTTATTTAAAACTGTCTTCCGAAACAAATAGTAAGCATTTCAATTGTTTTGGTTTATTTAATAATTTATGCAATATAATAATTATGTTATCAAGTTACGTTTTCATGTTGATTTTCTAGTGATAGTTTTTAATTATTTATTATATAATGCTAAATTAAATGCTCAGACAACACTGACAGCACTGGTCAGTTGCAATGCTGATCTTGGACCAATCTTGTTATGAAGACGTAGGAACAATACTAACACAGGATATCAGATCTTACTTTGTACGTAGTGTAAAACGTACCTTTGAACAGTCTTTCCTATACATTATTATTAACAGTTTAATCCTGAGATGATTTTCTGTGCCTCTATACTTGTACTCAATACAGCAGCTTGGAAATGCATATTTAAAAAACGTATAGGTCTAAATTAGCCAGCTACTACAGTATATGTACATATTTGTACAAGTAAAGAAAAGTATGATACAGCACTAAGTGCCTTAATATGACATCAGTGACTTTAAATAGATGCTTCCTCATTTCTGTCCAAACCAAAACACCATAGCTTGTCCCGCCCTGCTGCCACAGAGAAGGACTTCTGCTGCAGGTATTATTTATTGTGTGGTCTGATGTCATAGAAGCATACATAACCAGTGATGGGAATAACAGAGTTACAAGTAACAGCGTTACTAAAGGCGTTACGTTTTTCAGTAACAACTAACAAATTACAAATTACTATATTGTTACAACGCCTTTACCATTACTAACAAGAGAATGCGGTTACTATTTTTCAACAAACAGGCAGTCTTTAATTATAGTTCACTCATTTTAAAACTATCTTCTCATATATTCTGTAAAACTAACAGCACTCAACTGTTCACCTGTCATCTGCTTATCATTATTTGCAGGCCTGTTTCTATAACATTAGGCTGCCTTTACATTTTTTTCCCTCTCTCATCACTTTTTCTTTTGTGTTTCAGTCAATACACTTGAGAGGCTCCAGTTTTACCAGTCTATTGTTTACTGCAAAAGATCTGCCATTGATGGTTTGATTAAGAGAAGTAGTTCTAAAAATGTGTATGAGCCATTGATCTTCTTTTTTGTGTGTTTTGGCTTATTATTTGCCATCCAGCAACTGACATACAGTATTTTCCTAGTTTGAATCCCTTGAGCATGAATAACTGAGCATTGTCAGTTAAACACTGAATAATTTATGTCAGTTCTTCAGAGAGAGTATCTTTTTAAGAGCATTCCTGGGCACAGTGTGCTACTCCTTAAGCAAATTCTGAAAGTTAAAATTAAATGTGTGATCCTCACATTTGAAAAAATGGAAAGAATTAAGTCTAAACCCTCAGTTAGGTCATGTTAGGAAATGTCTGAAAGAAAACTACTGGTGTCACATTTTCCTGAAAAAATACCCTTTGTTATTTCAGTTGCACGGGTTTTAGTTGTTTGCTGCTTTTCCTCTAATTGGTCTCCTTGTCCACATTCTTTCAGTGGTCTCTTTTTTGTTACACATATATTTGTTTTTCTTAAACCTCATTGGTAACCTGCTGTGGTATCCCATACCAGACACTAAAAAACAAAAAACAACTGAAAAAACAAATAACGCGCACCTGTTCAGGTGCCGCTGGTTTGCTGTCTTGTACCTCCTCTTCTGCTTTCTGCTACTGCATTCTCTCATCTTTCCTCTCCATTTCTTACTGGAAGGCGATTACAGGGATTGGGGTACCAGCCATTATGATTATATTCATTGCAACATTTAACATTTTTCAGGTATGCAGACTTGACAGTTTGCCACTTAGACCAACAAACATGACTGGATGACCTCATCACCAGAATGACTTTGTAGTACAAGGGAACACAAATATATCTGCAACTATTATCATCGTACTATCATCTCAACTATATTACTTTCAGTTGCAGCCAATTCTTCAATGTGTATGTTAACATTTTTTTCTGTCCTTAGTTTTTGCTTCAAGGCTGCTTTTTAAAAGTAATGATAGTCATCATTGGAGAGAATTACAGAAAACCCTGAGAGACGAGTTAAACTGAAGCAGAACTGCAAGAACCCAGAGACTGATGAAAGCTGTACAAAACAAAGAGAATTGAGCAATTTTGAGTGTTTTGACTTGTAATGAATGTAATGAGGCAAACAATACAAACAAAATAATAAGCAACATGTCAGTGGAAAGCCAAACAACTTTAAATTGCAAGTCTCATCCACCCACTCTCTCTCTTCTCTCTCTCTCTCTCTCTCTCTCTCACACACACACACACACACACACACACACACGCACACACAAAATCCAATGTAACCCAATGGACGCACGGTATCATTTGTAACTTAGGGATCAGTATTTGCTCAAAGATACCACAACATGCTAACTGAAGGATGCAGGGATCGAATCAAACATTTGGTATATTATCTTTGTTGCATTTCCAATTAAATATGATAGGCTTTAAATTTGCACTTTTAAATTTTCCATTTTATGACAAAGGATATTTCATATTTTGTTATATTTTTTAAACTCTTAATTCTCAAAATTAGAGCCAACAACATTGTTTGGACCTATATTCACTAAGCTGTTTGGAGACCAACCTTGAATTTAAGGCACCTGGTGTGCTTGCAAAGTAAATGGCAATAGCTAATAAATAACGCTTTTATGTAAATAAGCTAAAGTAAAAAGTACTGTACATTGTGTAGAGTGAGGTATGAAGAATATCCATCACAATAGAGTAACAGATAGACAGAGACATACACAGACCTTGCCCCAATTTAGAATCTGGAGTTAACCAAACAACCATGAATTCGGCCTGTTGTCCAAAGACATTACCTATAGAAAATCTGTCCTCTGATTTTATAACGCGGTGCTACAGTGCAAGAATATCAAAAACAGTAATGTTGGTTCACCTAATGTGTATAGCAGTTGTTGTTATTGTTGTTTTATTTAATGGCCAAATTAATCCAAGTTTCCACCATTCTGCTTTGTTGTGAGATCAAATGTAAAGTACTTGGTTAAAGTCTTCAAAGTTCTGTCTAACTGATTTTAAGCCAGAGGTTAGACAAGTTTCTTATGGGCCTGTTAGTTTCACATTAATGCTGCAGATGAGACAGTGACAGAAAAAGAAAGAAACTGTGGTTTGTAACTGTCAGTCTCACTCTTGGCTTAATTTGTTATTATATTAGTTGTCTCTAAAAAGGCAAGCAACTGTATGAGTGATGGTTTTAAAACTTTTTTCTGGCATGCCCCAAACATTCCCATTGACCCTTTATAGAAGAAGCTGAAAAATGTCATGCCTACAAGCCATAAATTTTTATCAACCATTAGGAATTCCATGGGGAGTTTTAATAAAATAATGGTCAGAACAGTAGCATCAAGAGGCAAGCTATTCACCAAGAATAACATGGTTATCATATACAAATACCAAACCTTAAAAAGAAGAAAACATACACCCTAACAATATCCCTTTAAATATCCCCTTAACATTCACCAGTTTCTGAATACACTGTGCAAATATGAAAAAAGGAAAATGATTGTTAATTTCATCCATCCATCTATTCACTTATCCTTTTCAAAGTTGCAGGGGGTGCTGGAGCCTATCCCAGCTGTCATAGAGCAAAAGGCGGGGTACACTGTGGACAGGTCACCAGTCTGTCACAGGGCTAACACACAGAGACAGACAACCATTCGTGCTCACATGTCACTCCCGCATTCACACCTGTGGGCAGTTTAGACTAATCAATTAACCCAACCCCACAAGCTGCATGTCTTTGGACAGTGGGAGGAAGTCGGAGTACCCAGAGGGAAGACATGGAAAGACGAGGAGAACATGCAAACTCCACACAGAAAGACCCCAGCCTGGTGGTGGAATTGAACGCAGGACCTTCTTGCTGTGCAGCAACAGTGCTAACCACAGGGCCATCGTGCTTCTTTGAGGGATAGCTCAGTAGATGCTACCTACTGAGCTATCCCTCAAAGAAGCATGTTGCCACAGGATCGGATCACATCCACTGAACAGCTACTCTGAGGTACCCCTGAGCAAGATATCGTCCTTACACACTGCTCCCCGGGCACCTGATTTGTGGCTGCCCACTACTTCACTGAGTGACTTTGTTAAATTCAGAGAGAGTAATTTCCCCATGGGGGAATAAAGTAAACATTACATTATCGGGATTGTCAATTTTTGTAAATTAATTTTACAAATGGAAAATTATGTTGTTTCTAACAATTCACAGCTGATCATTGGGTTTTAAGATGGACAGTGATTTTAAATTAGACACTCAAATTAGGGCTACTGTCAAGTCCAGTTTTATCATTTAAGATGCTTTGCAAAGGTAAGACCTATTTTATCCAGGCCGCATTTTGAAAGCCTAATCCATGCTTTTATTTCATCTCGTTTGGATTACTGTAATGCACTGTAATACACTGTATTTTGGAGTTAGTGTCTTCTCTCTTGTCTGCAGCTGGTTCAAAAGGCCTCTGCACGGAACTCATAGAATGCATTTTTATTCCTTTATGACACAGTTTGACCCTGATATTACTTTTTAATTTAATCCAATGCACTGATTTTATTGTTTTAATTTAATTTCAATTATTAGAGTTTATTTTTTAAATTTAATTTAATGTATTGTTGTTGTTTGTTGTTGTTGTTTTTTCTCACGTCAACTGTACAGCACTTTGTTTTCAGCTGTGAGTTGTCTGAAAGTGCTATATAAATAAATTGCTTGCTTGCTAGCTAGACCAATTTGTACAGCTGTGGGTGCAGTAGCTGCTTTCTTTAGCAGCAAGGAGGATGACCATAAGACAACCTTCAGTCTATTAAAAATTCACAGTGCAGTCTCACACTACCACATAGAACACATGCCCTCCTTAAATGGTGAGTGAAAGCTTTTAATTTGAATTTATGCAGGTTGATACTGATTAAAACAAGATAGTTTTATTTCACAAAAGTATTAATAATCACACATGTATACTATTCTTTAGATATTATTTAACCTTTTTTTGATTTATACAAAAAGAGCTTTGTATGTAACCTTGTAAATGTTTGAATAAACTAGGGCGAGCATAACTTTAAATGTAAAGTGACATGTTTCAAAATGTTGACGTCTGTGTTACAGAAACAATGATTATCATCTACATTAGCATTGCAGTTCTGGCAACAACAGCCCTGGCAAAAGGTACTCAGTTTAAAAGTATGTTGTACTCAGCTTTCAATACAAAAATACTGATTGAATGACCTATAATTAAAAAATTATTTATTATAGTTAAAGGTTTATATTTGAGGATTACTTATAGTACTTACAGTGCAGGTAGTAATTATACTGGATGAGCCTAAAATTAAAATATATAATTTGTCAGTTTTATTTTATTAATATATTTGCTTTCATTTCAATATATATTTTACATAATATGTTTTTTTTTTCTTTTAGGTTCAGGTGAATGCATTTTCTCTGAATCTTCTGGAACTTGTTTTGGCACTACAGGACAGCCGGTAATTTTTCATCTGTCATATAAACGTGGTACTTCGATTGTAATAACGAAGGATGACAAACACAGGATTTTGAAAATAAGCAATCACGAGAAAGTTACATTAGATAAGGAATATGTAAATCAATCAGACAGCATAGACACTGTAAAACTCAAAGTAGGTGAAGCCACGAAGAAACATTCTGGACATTACCAGTTGGAAGAACATGATCATGATGGAAAGTTACTGAAAAAAATGAATGTATATCTAAAAATACAAGGTAAGTTGTTTTTTTGTTTGTTTGTTTGTTTGTTTTGTTTTAAACTCAAAATTATGTTTAATGTTAAGATATACAAACTGTTATGTTTTATTAAAAGATTTATAAATGTACACATTGCAAACCTAGTAAATTAAAAACATGTCTGAGTATTACTTAAAAATCATAATAAATGTTAGACATGTAATAGACAATATTTCAGCCTTAAATAGACATCTTTCATAAGTTGTATGAATTTTAGTTAATTTTAGGAACTGCAGCAATGTGCTTGTGTTTGATGGTGGACTGTAAATTGGAAAGTTAACACTGATTAACAATTTAGAACCAGAATGCCAGTGATGGAGTAGCTCACAGTTCATCAAAGTTATTATCTGTAAAATGACAAATCTGATTTTGACATAGAGGACAATTTGGTGTCTACTTAGGTGGTAGTTTTGGGCAAATTTCACTAAAAGGCAGATTAGGTAATCACTATGAGCAAGTTTGATTCAATTCTCACCAATATTGTAGAAGGATGATAGTAAACTAGCCATGCCATAAGCTCACTGGGTGTTAGGGCTAATAATTAATTTTAATTTTTAACCTTTAAATCTGCAAATGCAAAAATGTTTTAGTATGTTTGCTTGCAGATGCGAAAAATGCATAAATATATAAACTCTACTAGTATGCATTTGCTCTCAGTCAAGAAAATTAAAAAACTTTTTTTAAAAAAAAAGTTTGATTAAGTCAAGCAAAATGTGCTGTTTCGTTACTGTCGACAAATTCAGTGAACTTACCTTTTTTAATATTAATGAAGATGTTCAGGTCACAAATATGTACTTCAGTTAAAAAACAAACAGTTTAATTTATTTGATGACTTGGCAAACAAGAATATCTTGAGGTATAATCTGTTTAAGGCTTAGCGATTTGGATTGCATTATTATTATCAGTTATGGATTTGATTCCCTATAGATTCTCATTGCGTTCTCATTGGCGCCACTTTGTGAGTGACCACCATCACTAAGCAGCTTATCAAATATATTACATTTGTACAAATTAATTGCATGCTGTTGGTCAAATGTTTGTCCATGTTGTCTTTTTGCGATCAGTGTTGGGGTCATTACTCAAAAAAGTAATAATTACACATATTACACAAAACACCTTACTGTTTGACTTTTTACATTATTATATGAATTTTGACTTTTTTTTTCAAAATGATCCAAAAAAAAATGTCTTAATGTGGCGCTAATACTTCTTCATATAAAGCCAAAATCACAACGCAAAAATGAAAACCAGCACAAAAAGACTTCAGAGCACAGTGATTCTACTTTAAAAACATGAAGAGGTATGAACAGAGTGCAGCCTAAATGCTCATCAGTTTGTTATTTGTTGAAGTTCAGGGTCTGGCTGGGCTGGGGTCAGCATTTCACTCAGATTTCACTCTAGATATACCCGCTGTAGACTGCACCGCTATTTTCCTCCTCCACACAAAAACTGAAATCAGCTGACTGAAGCACAAGTGCAACTGGAACCAATAATTCAGATCAATAGACATTCCAAGGAATTTGAGTACTGGGAACCGGTTCTCTACAAGAATGAGTTCTCGATTCCCATGCCGAATCCTGACAAAGGCTGAATTGGATCAAATACAGTAACATGTCATATCTGATGGGATTTAAAAGTATATAGCTCTCAAACAGATATAAATTACCTAGACAAAAAAAAACGAATGATTACTCTGAAATTTGTTACCTATATTTCTTTTCTTTTTTCTTTGTCCTTTTTTTTGTCTCTTCTAGCTCCAGTGTCAAAGCCAGGCCTGTCTCAGAAATGCTTGTCATCACAACATATGAAGATCAGCTGCTTCTCTGAAGGAGATGGAGTACAATTCATTTTGAATTTGGATGGTCAGATACTTACACAAAGCAAAGACAACAACCAATCTCCATACATCGGGACATCCCAGTTTTCATATCTTACTGTTGACTTACATGTGAAGCAGATTGGAAACCTTAGTTGCCAAGTTTGGAATAATATTAGCAGAAATGAAACAGTTATTCACCTGGCAGCCTGCAAAGGTAGAGTATTTTAAAATCTATTGCTTACCATTTCAATAATATTTTCTGATATATCATTACATATTTTACTTTAAAGGAATTTAAATATATATGTGATAAAATTGTCATTGTGCTGGGTCTGTAACCCAGCATTTATGTTTTTTTGGACTTTTTGACCTTTTGTTCTTATGATGGTAGAAATTGTTTCTTAGTCTTTTTTTTCAGTTTCCTCGTTTAATCACTTGTATTTCTGGTTCTTAGTCACTTGTTCTTTTAGTAAGTTCCCTTTCACGCCCAGTTGCCTGGTCTTGACTTTGTATCTCCTGTGTTACTGATTTTTGCTTCTCTGTGTTTTTTGTATCATGTTTTGTCTCCATTTTTATTCATCTGTTTTCAAGTCGTGTCCCTCGTCATTCTGTTTCTGATATTTATACAGTGTACGTCTCAGTGTATTGTATTGGTTCCAGCTGTGTTCCCTAGTCTTTCTCATGGCCTTGTGATACGGTGTGTATTTAGGCCCACTGTCTTCCTCTGCTCTTTGTTGCGTCGCCCTAGTTGCTGTGTGTTTCCCCGAGGTACTTCATTATTTCTGGTTACTCTTAGCTCCAAGTTCCAAGTTCTTATTTTCCTGTTTCAGTTTTGTTTACTTGTATTTAGTGTTCCTGAGTTTGTGGTGTTACAGCAAAAAAGCTGCCCCCTTTAGTTCATCCTTTTGTATTTAAGTCCTGCAATTTGCTGGACAACCTCTGCCTGCCACACAGGTGGTTATGACAAAAACAGATTACATTTCAGCCTCAGTGTCTTCAAATTGTGGTATTGGATGTCACTTATGAATTCTTGTGGGTACAAATTATTATACATACTATACATACTTGCCTACTCATCAGAGGGCCCCGGTGGCGCCAGTGTCCGGCAGCCTCGCCTCTGTCAGTGCGCCCCAGGGCAGCTTTGGCTACAATGTAGCTTGCCATCACCCGTGTGAATGTGTTTGTGAATGGGTGGATGACTGGATGTGTAAAGCGCTTCGGGGTTCTTAGGGACTAGTAAAGCGCTATACAAATACAGGCCATTTACCTTTTACATGCCCTATGATCTTACTGTATATTCAACATCAGGTGGATGGAACAATGGAATAAAATATAAATAAATATCTGAGAAGCATTTTGGTATCTTTCATTTTGTCAAGATATTCAATATTGTCTGACATTTGCTTTTTAATTTCAGATTCTGTTAAAACCTTGACAGTGGTTGTGATAGCAACTGTCATCACGCTCTTTATCGTTGTGGCTTTGAGTTTGGCTGTAAAACAGTTTTGTAAAAAAACAAGACCAACAACTGTTGATGAGGGTAAGTGAAATACTTACACATTGCTTGAAAAAAAAAGACTTTTAAAACAACATAGCGTCCTCTAAAACACAATACACTTTTTTGTTTATTTTTCCCTCCACAGATGATGTTGACAGTGACATTATCTACACAGATGTTAGAGTGATAAGTCCTAACAAATTAAACAAAATCAACTCAGGAGAATCAGCTGGGATGGGTTCCAGCACTGACGTTGACTCTGAAGTGGATCAGCCATGAAGAAGATGAATAGATGAATTTTTTTGCTTGTGTACATTTTTTTTGTTATTGATTATTTGTTATTATTATTTGTTATTAGTTATTATTTTTTTCATTATTGAGTTATCATAATTACTCAAAGATTCAGCAATCAAAAGGACTAACATGAATGATAACCAAAAAACAATTTTGTTATTGCTGTGAGGAACATGTTAGAAGAGGACAAACTGAAAGACCCTGATCATTTTTAAACTCAAGATGGAGACAAAGGTAACCACATTGCACGATACAGTATGTTCTGTGTTTAAAGTAGCTCCTTTTAGGAAAATGGCAAGTTTGTGTTTGTCATACACATTGACAACACACACATTTATTTACAGCTATATATATATATGTAAATAATGACTACATTAAAAAAATCTCTTTCTCTTTCAGTATATTAGTGTGTCTCTCTGTTTTATTGTATCTTTGTAGATAAAAATAAACATCCTAGTCGTTACTTGTCTGAAGCAGAGACTGTTAGAATGGAAAAAGTTGTGGTCTAAACACACTAGTGCATGTTTGGTTCTTATGTCTTATTTGAAACTTCCTGTTAGAGTCTTAACAGAGTTTGGTATACCATACAAGACATGGAAAAAGTGCTTTAAGCATATGTCCACCACAATTTTGAGAACACAGTTCAATAACAGGAAATGAGCTCTTACTGCACACCACATATCTCATGTTCTCAAAACTCAAAATGTTCACAAAACTCGAACACGGCCACAGGGGCAGGAATGACATGAGACACAACTGACTGGGGGAACAAAACAAAAGACATGAAGACTGTGCTAAACACCAAGGCACACGAAAAAAACTTAAGAACTAGACTTCAAAGTAAGAGAATTACTGCCAGTAATCAAATTTTTACTGCTGTGTTATAGAAACTAGGGCTGGGCGATATGGCCTAAAATCCATATCGCGGTATAATTGAAGCACCTGCGGTAACGATATATATTATTAATTATTTAATTTTCTCAAAAATCGAGAGTGTGCCTTATGTATGAATTCTGGTTGTGCTTACTGACCTCGAACCGATTTTGGCGTGCAGAAATCTGTTAAAAAATGTTTTAGTACAACTTTGGTAAGCCGCACTGCTTGATGGATTGTCAGAGCATTACGGCTGCCGTAGTGAGGAGCTTCGCGGAGTAATCTGGGTCCAAAACTCCGTCCTCTTCAGGTCCCAAAGTCAAACGAACACTGAGAGTTAAAAACGGTCTAAATTCTTTCATCTTTAATAAAATCATCAGCGTTGCTGCTTTACCAGGTGTAACAATTAAGTTTAACATCCAGGCATCCATGAAAACAGAATTTATTAAATTTAACGGAGTTAGAAGTTAACAGGAAGTTAGCTCGCTAGTTTCCACCTAAACATTCATACCATGTTCTGACTGAGAGATTTTTGAAACATTAAAACGTACAGCTCTGCTACCACTTCCAACATAAATGAAGACAGAAAACTAAACAGCAGTGGCGTTTGCAGGGTTACTGAAGTTGGACTACCTGGTATATAATGTTGTGCTACGTGATTGCTAGCGACACAGCTATGTTAGCATAACATTAGCACAGTGAAGCTGGAGGATGAACGCCAACTTTTTTTCCACTCGATAAAAGTTAACGTGAGGGATTCTGGTGGTTAGGGACAAATGCAATCGCATAGCAGGATGCTATACACGGGCCAAACTTCAGTCAGGAGAACAACTGAGATTATTCATCCACAATACAAGGTTAGTTATTAATATACTGCAACAACATGGGAATAGAGCAGCTGCGAGAGAATTCAACATTAATGAATCAATGTTACGGAAGTGGAGGAAGCGCAGTTTTTGGCTTTCCCCATATTTCAAAAGTGCTTCATCTCTTTGCTATGACTGTCGCCCGCATAATTTGCAGATGATAATGGTTGTAGCCGCTGCGATGCTTTCGACCAAAACAGGCGCAGCTTGATGACATCATCAACATGCGCTATCGCGATAGAGCGGTATAGTCAAAATCTCTATCGTTGGCCAAATTTATATCGTTTCTATCGTATATCGTTTATATCGCCCACCCCTAATAGAAACAATGAATTCCTTCTACATGAGTATTGCAGTTCTGACAACAACGGCTTTGGCAAAAGGTATTCAATGTAAAGTAAGATATATTACCTGGGTTTCAATAAAGACACACTGATTGAGACTGCGGCAGAAGGCAATCATTTGCATAATAAAAATAAAATTTAAAACATTGACTTTTAAAATATAAATTACAGTAAAGATAGAAATCATCTTGGAGAAACTTTAATTTTAAATTTACAAGAATTTGTTTTTTATATATAGAAAATTAAGGATGTATCTTGCCCCTTGGCACTTGAAATAGGCTCCTGTCCCCGCTGCTACCCTGAATTATACAAGCCAAAGAAAATGGATGGGATGGAAAATAATTTAATATAATGAATAATGTTTTCCAGTTGGTGTAAACGTTTTAAAAAATATTAAAAATTTCTTTTTTGTTGCTTTTAGATATGCCTTTTTTGAAAAATCTCCTGGAAACCATCATTGTTTTGGAGCTGCAGGACAGCTGCTAATTTTTCATCTGCCATTTCAAACTAACTCTTCACTTTTAATCATGAAGGATGACAAACACGGATTTTAACCAAAATCATCAGGGGAAAATAAAATTAAATGAGGAATTGCGGATCAGTCACAAAGCATAAGCAACGGAACATCTTAAGTTAGGTAAAGCTATGAAGAAACACTCAGGATATTAGCTCTTAGAGGAATTCGATCCTTATGGAAGATTGCTGAAAAATGTTAAAGTATATTTAAAAGTACACAGTAACTTATTATTTATTTATTTATTTATTTATTTATTTGCTTGTTTATTTTTTAAAATCAATATTTTGTTCTAGCTCAGGTTTTTTTTTAGGTTATGCTATTAACAAAACACAGAATGCACACATTGTAAAAAAGGTCAAAAAGTATGACTTAAGATAAACAAATTTCAGGAATGAAACCTAATGATGTCTAAGCTTTAATTTGTATCAGCAACTACAGCAGCGTACTTGCAGTTACTACTGAAGAATAATTTGTAAAATAATTAATTATTAGGTTAAAAATAATTATTTTGTTGTTTTAGAAGATATTGAAAACATGCATGTACAATGTACTGTGAATTAATATTTAAACAGAAAAGTGGAAAATTGAATAAAAACTCAAGAATAAGACAAACAAATTAATGGTTTTACATTTAACAGGATTTAATAACAATGTAAATAGCTAAGAGACAACTTAAATTATTAAATAATTCTCATTGTTTTTCTGATTAAAAAAAATAATAGTTCCTCAGGAACTTGTTTTATTTATTTATTTATTTATTTATTTATTCTGCATCTTTTATATAAATCTTTCAGCTCCAGTGTCAAAGCCAGCACTGTCTCAAACATGCTGGCCACCAGAACAGATGAATGTCAGTTGCTTCTCTGAGGGAGATGAAGTACAATTAATTTTGACTCTGGACGATCACTTTCTGATACAAAGCAAAGACCAATCAATGAGCAACTGGACAGCTGAGAAATCCATTGTTTCAAAGGTTACCATCAGGTTTAGGCTTGCTAAATAAACCTTTATATAATCATCTAATATGTAACACATTTATTCTTCATAAATGATGGATTAACATAAACACAAAGGGATACAGAACATCCATGCATTTTCTTCCGGTTAATATGGCCCAGGTCATGGGGGCAGTAGCCTAAGCAGGGAAGCCCAGACCTCTTTCAACCAAGCCACCTCCTCCAGCTAATCTGGGGGAACACCGAGAGGTTCCCAGGCCAGCTCAGAGATATAATCTCTCCAGCATGTCCTGGATCTGCCCCAGGGCCTCCTCCTGATGGGGCATACCTGGAAAACCTCACCCAGTAGGCCAGCCACATTGCAGCCACAGCTCAGTGCAGCAGCCTCCGCAATAGAGTTGCTGAACATGGTCAAATCAGAAGCTCTGCTGGAAATGGATGTTGAAGCTCTTGCGAACCAGGGCCTCTACTACACGTTCACAGCATACCCTCACTATTTAGCATCCTACCCCACCACCTGATTCAACTCACCACCAGGTGGTGATCAGTTGACAGTGTTACGGGTTCAGATATTGAGGGTGAGCACAAAAACAATAATGGTCCAGAAGAGCTCCGGTCAAACAATGATTTTAATGAACACACGCGTGGGGAGATGAACATTGCACACAGACAGCATCGATCTCCAAATGGTGGAGCATTACTCAAACTCTTATAGCCACTGTTGACCCACCTAGTCGTAAAAGCCTAAACATTCACATTTTCCTAACTCCTAGCGAGCCTGACTTATGGCCTTGGCTCCCTATTTTGTCTGCCTTTAACAACGGCGGGAGTGAAACTCCCGTGGAATGTGCTCTGTCTCCTCTACTATCAGAAAAAGCAAGGTCCTGACTCTCTGAAAACAGTATTTCTTATAACTCAGCAGTATAATGCATCATAAAAAAATATCATTCATTCACAATAAATCAGCAGTCCAATGTAATACAAATCAGTTTAACAAATGTAATCGTTATCACCTTCTTCTAATTCAGGAGAATAATGCAAACTAAAACTACATAATAACTTCACAATCCTTAATTAGGGGCATAATATGGCATAAGATAATATTATAATCTCACAATTGCTCACCCCTTCTCTTTACCCAAGTGTCCAGAACATATGGTCGTAGATCATGGATACGATTAAAAAAATCGAGCAACAACCTGTGACCTAGGGTGTCCTGGTGCCACATGCACTTATTCAGTTCAATTCATTTAAGTTTTTATATATAATTTATATAGTGCCAAATCACAACAACAGTTGCCTTAAGGCACTTTATATGGTAAGGTAAATATCCTACAGTAATAGAAAGAAATCAGAGAAAACCCCAAAGCTTCCTTTTAACAGGAAGAAACCCTCAGCAGAACCAGGCTTCAGGGAGGGGCGGCTATCTGCCATGAGCGTTTGGAGTAAAAATGTGAGTTAAAAAGGTGACTGAAGAAGAAACACTCAGCACATCATAAGAATCCGCCAGCAGCCTAGACCTATGGCAGTTAACAGTTCAGAATACTCAGCCTTCTTGGAGTTCTTCGGAGGGGTGCTCAAGGGTGCTGCACCTGGATACTCTTACTGGGGGACTTCAACACTCATGTGGACAACGACAGTGAGACATGGAGAGGCATAATTAGGACCACCTGATCTGAACCCGAATGGTGTTCCCTTACTGGACTGCGCAAACAACAGTTTGGCCAAAGTGAACAGGTTCAAACATAAGGGTGTTTTGTTGCTCCACATGAATGCCAGTGCTTAGGGTACTTGTCTTGTTGAAATATCCAGCCCCAGAGCAACTTCAACTTGGTCACTGATTCTTGAACATTGTTCTCAAGAATCTCCTGATATTGACTGGAATCCATGCAACCTTCAACTTTAACAAGATTCCCAGTACCTGCACTGGCCACACAGCCCCACAGCATGATGGAACTGTCACCACATTTTACAGTGGGCAGCGTGTGTTTTTCTTAGAATGCATACTGTCTGTTGTTATGTCCAAATAACTCAATTTTAGTTTCATCAGTCCACAGCACCTTATTTCAAAATGAAGCTGGCTTGTCCAAATGTGCTTAATCACACCTCAAGCGACTCTGTTTGTGGCATGTGTGCAGAAAAGGCTTCTTCTGCATTACTCTCCCATACAGCATCTCCTTCTGCAAAGTGCGCTGAATAGTTGAACAATGCACAGTGACACCATCTGCAGTAAGATTATGTTGTAGATTATGAGCTGGTCTGTGGGTTGAGTATTTTTCTTGACCTGCCACTTTGGGCTTTAACTAGAACTGTGCCTGTCGTCTTCCATTTCCTCACTATGTTCCTCACAGTGGAAACTGACAGCTGAAATCTCAGAGATAGCTTTTTGTATCCTTCCCCTAAACCGTGATCTTGAAAAAACTTTGTTTTCAGGTCATTTTCGAGTTTTTTTGAAGCTCCCATGTTGCCACTCTTCAGAAAAGATACAAAGAGGAGAAACACTTGCAATTGGCCACCTTAAATACCCTTTCTCATGTTTGGATTTACCTGTGTATGTAGGTCAAGGGTCAATGAGCTTACCAAACAAATTTTGTGTTCCAATAATTAGTGCAAAAAGTATTCAAATCAATAAAATGACAAGGGTGCATGTGCCTAGTTTAGTTATTTAAACTAAACTAGGCACCTGCCTAAAACATCTGTAACCTTTAGCAGTAATTGTAACAGATTTTTGAAGTAAATCATATCAAATCATATCACTGTCACCAGGTGGGGACAGTGCAATGCACCTGATGGGGTACAAAGTGCTGGAGGACAGGGCTGTGTTGACTGTAGACATTTAAAAAGTCCATATGGTAGATGAAAAAAACTGTGGGAACTAAACTGAAACCGGAATATTAGAAAGGCAAAAGAAAGGGGTTGTCATGGTAGGGTAGGAATGTAAGAAAAGAATCTATACACATAAAACATGCGCACACAGACACACACACACACACACAGTGAAATTTTATAACTTCTCCAAAATACTGTATATACTATGGAGAAAGGTTTGCATCATAGAATAGAATGGAATGCCTTTATTGTCAGTATACAGTTGTACAGTGAGATACAGAGCAAGGCAGAAAGCTTATTAAATGTTTAAACTCTAGCGATACAATAATTTCGCAACTGTAAAATCAGCATTTTTGTCATATTTAAAAGGTTAATCGAATATAATCTGTTTTGTAAGCTATTTTCCTTTAAAATACAGTGTGAGGGTTTTTTTAACATCATAATTATAACAATCCATGATTATGTGGATATGCATATTAGATAGTTCAAGTGAAATACAAGCCCACCAGAAAGGCAGGGGAAAAGCCCTGTAACTTACTTTAAAACAAAATATGTTCCCCAAAATGGTGGGCAGAGCTACAGACTCACGACACCCTCACCCAGTTAGCTAGCGGCTAATAACCATCACTACTTAAGCAGTTAGTAAAAGTACAGGTAACGTTTTGTTGCACTGTTACACACACAGCATTTGTTTTGTTTTAATTCTTCAGTTGCAGCAAGACAACTTAACAATGTGTAGTTAACTGTCATTGTTCAGGGGCACAGGCAGGACTGCCTGATTGTAAAAACCCTTGATGTGAAACACAAGAGTTGAATTGCAAATAATGTAATGATCCGTACTAGCCACATGATGGGGCCAAAGTCCCAAACTGGAACTTGGGCCTGGGGCCAAAATCAGACCGCAAAGACTCCAGCCCCACTCTGCTGACATGGTATGCAAATTTATAAGAACTCCCTGAACTACCAGAGCTTTTTCTCTCAAGTTTTACTTCTTTTACTTTTCTTTTTTGTTCTTTCTTTGTGTCTTAAAATATACACGAGTCAGTTAGTGTATCTTCAGCTGAGACACTTAAAATAGAAAGCGCTGTGGTTTTAGCGTAATCTGGTTTTAACATCCCACATTAAGGAGTTAACTCTTTTCACAAACTCTCATAATGCGGTGTATGTTGACATCATCTACATTGCAAGAGCGTAAATGAAAAAGAAAAATGGATAAGTAATGTAATGATATGTCTACAGAGATCCAGACTTTGTGGACCATTCTGACTTTTTAGCCTGCAATGTCAGACAGTCAGATTTATATTGTTTGGAGGAGCAGCATTATATAATGCTAAATAAATGCTCAGACAACACTGACAGCACTGGTCAGTTGCAATGCTGATCTTGGACCAATCTTGTTATGAAGACGTATACTAACACAGGATATCAGATCTTGCTTTGTACGTACTGTAAAACATACCGTTGAACAGTCTTTCCTGTGAATTATTATTAACAGTTTAATCTGGAGATGATTTCTGTGCCTCTAAACTTGTACTCAATACAGCAGCTTAAAAATGCATATTTAAAAAAATGGATAGCTCTAAATTAGCCAGCTACTACAGTATATGTACATATTTGTACAAGTACAGAAAAAAATATGATACAACACTAAGTGCCTTAGTATGACATCAGTGACTTTAAATAGATGCTTACTCATTTCTGTCCAAACCAAAAGACCATAGCTTGTCCCACCCTGCTGCCACAGAGAAGGACTTCTGCTGCAGGTCAGTAGTGCTAAACTTATGTCTCAA
This sequence comes from Haplochromis burtoni, assembly GCF_018398535.1. Classification (NCBI taxonomy): domain Eukaryota; kingdom Metazoa; phylum Chordata; class Actinopteri; order Cichliformes; family Cichlidae; genus Haplochromis; species Haplochromis burtoni. The sequence goes on from NW_024582608.1 coordinate 103,414, forward strand.
AAAATGTAGTGAAACAACTGTACATCGAAAAAACAACAAAGAATTCTAAAATATATTAAAAAAACAACCTTGAAAATTCCTGCAAGAAATCTTTTTACAACTTCCTATGTCCTCATGTTCTTTCCTTCTATTTTGGAAACACATATTAGTTGTGTTATGTCATATGTGCAGTAGAAACAATATTCTAATTGTATCTCAACAGAAAATGATTTTGATCTACATGATTGTCACAGCTCCAGCAATCATTGCTGTGGCACAAGGTACGCTTCAATTATTTATGTAGATAAAAAATTCATACAGCTTTTCAATTAATTCACAAAAGCATTTAAATATTTGATAGTATTATTCATTGTGTGGTCTGATGTCATAAAAGCATACATAACTATATATATATATATATATATATATATATATATATATATATATAAATAAATGCTGTATAACATTACATTAGATAATGGTTTCATTAGTTGTTGCATTGAAATAGTCATTAACAAGTCATTTCAGGGATATGAGATGAGTTAGTAACTGTAAAAAAATAAACCATTTGAAATGTATAATATTCAAAGTATATGGTTTTCACTGTAGTAAAAATGAAGGACAATGATTAATTTCTCCTTTTCTTAATTTTCTCATTAGGGTCTTTGATATGCAATCTAACTGAACCTCGACCCCCGACGTGTTTTGGATTTTTAGGAGAACCACTCATTTTTTACTTACCTACTATTCCATATACAAGGACAAGCTTGACAAAGAATAAAGATGTAATTTTAAGATTAAAAAATAATTCATTAGTTAATATAAATGAAAACTTCAAGAATCGTACATTCTTTGGAAATGGAATATTCAATCTAACAAAAGCAACAAAAAATGACTCTGGAGAGTACACGATGGAACAATACGATTCTACTGACGGTGTATTATTGCACACAGTTCACATCTATCTGGATATACTAGGTAAAACCAAACAATCACTGTCTTCAAATAACGTATGTGCAATACTAAAGTAAATGTCAGAATGTGTTATGAAGCTAAAAACAGAGGGAAAAATAACTTTTTTAAACTGAGGACTTTATGTCTGAAAGGTCACAAAATTCAAAACCTGCAGGTTTTTTTAGTCAGTTTTGCAGGTACATACGAGTTTCAGGATTATAATTATAGTATTTAATGCATGTTATTTTATTTTATTATAATTGGCAGTTATATATTATAAAAGACTTCCAATTATAATCAAATCAAATTAGTGTTCATATTCATACATATTTCAAACATAAGTATGTATATATTTAGAAACAGATCACAGGTTGTAGAGCTGTTAATGTCATGTTGTAATTGTTGTTGCATCTATATGTGACTGCGTGTTTGTGTTGTCACCAGACCGCCTCACAGTCAGCTGCTCCTCTGAACAATATGACCTGGAGTTCATTTTCTCTTTGGACACTAACGTGCTGATACAGACACGAGCAAATAGTCCAGAAAAACAGAGCATTTCAAATGCTACCATGAGCTTACATGGGCAACTGATGGGAAAGCTGATGTGTATGATTGTCCAAAACAATGTCAGCAGAGAACAAACCACCATTCATCTTACAGGCTGTTCAGGTATTACAGTTGTTGTTTTTTTAAGTTCTTTTGTTTAGTGTTTACTATTACTACTACTACTACTAATAATAATAATAAATCTCATTGCTAAAGAGGTTTTAGAGTTTGAAGCATAAATAGAAGTAAAACGTTTGTTCTAATTTTGTTTCTGTACATTACCACAATGAATTTTAAATGAAACAGCTCTGATGCAGTTAAAGTGCAGACTTTCAGCTTTAATACAGTGGGTTGAACAAATCTGCCACTGTAGTGATTTCTTGGATGGGTTTTTTTCTCTTTTCTCAGCTGGCAGCTTTTGAGCTGCATGGAGAGCTTCTTTTGTTGTCTGTTTACAGTGAAATCTTCCAAATGCAAGCACCACACCTCAGATCAACTTCAGTCCTTTTATCTTCTTAATTGATAATGACATAACAAAGGAATTGCCCACACTTTCCCAAGAAATAGCCTCTGAGTCAGTTGTCCAATTACTTTTGGTCCCTTTAAAAAAAAGGTGGCACATGTTAAGGAGCTGAAACTCTTAAACCCTCCATCCAATTTGTATGTGGATAACCTCAAATACAAGCTGAGTGTCTACAAATTCTGTCTATGTCCATCATATAACTCTAATTGGAAGTGTTTTAGTAAACAGGTAAAAAAACAAAACTTGTGTCAATGTCCAAATATATATGGACCTAACTGTATGTGTGACTTGAGGTAATTGTAGCCCTTTAAACTATATCTTCATCTACAAGAATGTATTATCTCAATATATTCTTCTTAATGATTTTATTTTCTAGGTACTAAGTCTTCCCTCTGCGTTGTGACTGTGGCTGTGGTTGGAGGTGTTGCCATTCTGCTTATTTTGGCTATGTTCTTTGGTACTCGGCATTTCAAAAACACAATTGGTATCATGACTGTTAATGAAGGTAAGATTTGCTGTACATGTTAAATTAACTCTACTGCCTTTGTCAGTTCAGTCTCATTGAGTACCACACTATAATTACGCAAAGATTTCCTAAATTAATATAAAACAATGCAGGTGTCTCGACATTCCTGAAAATAATTTTGGAAAACATGAAATTCATCTAGTTAAGTAAGTTATTCACCTTACAGTTAGAGCCATGGCTTGTTGCCCAAAGACACAGTTTTTGTTGTTTTGTCTCTGTATACCACAACAATGTATTTTAAATAAAGTAATCAATATGTGATTGAAATACAGTCTGTGGTGGTGAGGAAGACTGCCAAGATGGTATTTGGTTTAATTAATGAACAGAGGGAAGAAGACAAGGAGATTTGGTGTTGGAATGAGTAAGCACCAGAAAGTACAAGGCTGGGAAAGAAAAAGTCAAAAGGTCAGGAGCACTTGGCATCTAGTGTACAGCGAAGAGAGAGGTGACAAAGGAAAAAGGCTTAAACTGACGTGTATGTGAGGCTGGATACTGAAGAAGGAGGAAGTGCCTTGTATTGACTTGTTATTTAAAAAAAATGAGCTGGAAAGGATGTGCAGTAAGTTCCAGTGAGTATTTTAAGGACCATCTTCAGAGAGGAAGGCCTCAAATGGAGTGAAGATAGTGAAGAAGGAAGTGCAAAGGATCTGTACGGAAGCGTTGAACTCCAGATTACATACCTGTGAAGATATGATACAAGATACAGGGAAGATGCTTGCAAAACAGACTGAACCATTCCCTGAAGCTGTGGGAAGGTTTTTTTAACATTAAGTTAAGGAGGGATGAGAGAGTCATATGTTAATGAGACAGTTTTGATAGAGAAGTATAGAGAAGGCCAGAAGGAGTTGAACTGTACCTGGGTGGAGAAGAGAAAACAGGGCACTATATGAGCAAGAAGAGTGTCCAAGAACTATACGAGGGTCGTGCAGGACATGTATGAAGACGGTGAGACAGTAGTGTAGTGTGAGGAAGGAGGTCAAGGTGGGGGTGGGGTTACATGAGGGATCTCAAAGAGCCTCTGAGGTGGAGGTATGCATGGCAAGAAGAAGAATGGCATTGCTGAGCCAGCCAGTGAAATCCTTTTTTAAAAGAATGTACCAGTTTACTGACTTCTAAAGTTCTCCTAAAGTTTTGATGGCCTGCATCAACTTGGGTCTTTGGGATGCAATCTTACATCAGGGTTCAATAGATCCAACTCATAAACAGCTAATGCAACACTTTTGTTAAATTCCCTAAGTCTGGAATTCAATCATATTTTGGTTGTTTCTTTCAAAATCCATTGCAGTGGTGCACATAGCACAAACTACCTGAATCTGACAGTATCCTAACATTATTGTTACAAGTCTTTCATATATAATTGTAAAATCTTTTGACTACCTAAAAATCATTTTCTGTTTCTATGTCTTTCAGATGATGCTGAAGATGACATCATCTACTCAGATGTTAAAGTGAAACAGCGTACAAGAAAAGCAACACCACGTTCAAATCAAGATGCAAGTTAGCTTGCCCCTAATGCATTCTGACCTAGCACCAGTCTTAAACCTGTTCATGCCAAGTTAGCAGTTTCAGTTAGAAGCTCTCACCAACATCTTACATATAACACTGGAGATTTAAAAAGCTGTGGTCATTAGTGTTTGTGCGTTTCTTGTGCTCTGCTTTGTATATATAGCAAATAACAGCAAAGGTGAGCTGTGCCTCTCTAAGACAACAGCAGAGTCAAGCATCAACCATCATCTCATAGCTTAAACATTTTAGCTAATATTCATTGTGTCTGTCATGACTGTAAAACAATGAAACCCAACTTAGTTGCACAGCACACGCTGAGAAAGTGTATAACTATACATGTATCTTGCGTAACACTGGCCTGATATTACTATTAGGAATCATAGCAGATATCAAAATGCCCACTTATTCTATGTAACAATACAAAAAACATGAAAGGCTCACTCTAGAAATACTTCTCCTGTTACAGTTTGTTATTTTAGTCATGTATTCTCAGTGCATACAGCTTTTTGCCTGCAGCTTAGAGTCTCAGTATTATATGTCATGTTTTGTGATCAAGTGACATTTTGAAAGTATAATAAAACTTGTGTTTCCCTCGTGTTCCACACAATTCCTTCTCAATCAGCATACTTTATTAATCCCAGTATTAATCCCAACATTCTCAAAATGTTGCATTTATTTTCTGTGTTTTGCAGTACAAACTATAAACCAAAGCCAGACATAAAGTGGAAAGAGACAAGAGTGTAATAAACTCACCCTGTAACTTGTGAACAAGAATTATTGTTTTCTTTCATAATCAAATCAAATCACTTTTATTGTCACATCACATTATTGGCACACTGGTACAGCACATGCGAGAGAAATTCTTGTGTCAAAGCTTCACAAGCAACAGTGGTGTGCAAAATACAAGGAAAATAAGAAACAAAGCAAAGTATAAGAATAGGAATATGAGAATTTTAAGAATAAATATATGTACAAATATAAGAATGTATGAACATTATTAAATATGTATACCAAATATATATGTATGCGTGTGTATATATACATATATATAACATATAGAGAAGTCAGCAGTATGAATATTGTGCAAAAGAAATGGAAATTTATGTGCAATATGGAGTGCATAAGTGTCAAAGTTTCGGTAAGTGACAGTGAAGTGTCTATGAAATGTTAGTGGTCAGTGTTGAGCAGTCTGATGGCCTGATGGAAAAAGCTGTCCCTCAGTCTGTTGGTTCGGGACCGGACACTATCATACATCCTGCTGGACTGAAGTAGTTTGAACAGTGTGTGACTGGGGTGACTGGAGTCTTTGATGATCCTCTCTGATTCCTCAGGCACTGCCTCTTGTAGATGTGCTGGAGGGAGGGAAGCTCACCTCCAATTATCCTTTCGGAACACCGCACCACTCTCTGGAGAGCTTTGCGATTGTAGGCGGTGCTGTTGCCATACCAGGTGGTGATGGATCCAGTGAGGATGCTCTCAGTGGCACAGCAGTAGAATATACTAGTGTGTGATTAGTGGTTGTTCTGTCATATTCTGGTAAAATCTGTAAACTTTAGTAGTAAAAGTAAAAATACTTATGGTGAGAAACAAGTTTTGAGTTGCAAGTAATGCATGAATCAGCACTCACCTCATGAATCCGACAGTTTCTGCGTCTTGATGCATGCTCAATCATCCAAGTAAGTAAATCCCCAAAAGTTGATTCTGTTCATCTGGACATAGTGTTTTCAGTGGGAGAAACATTTGTCACTCATCCAAGTGACTTCTTTAGTCTCAGCTGACTGTAGGTTGCCCCAATCTTATAAACAGTACATTAGCATAATGACTGAAACCGGCACCACTGAAGGAACAATGGGCTGGGAGGTCATTTCCACTCTCAGCTTCGACCAAGTGTGTTTGCTTTTGGAACTGTATCTTAATTCCACCTATTTCACATACAAGGGTCAGTAGTACAGGCAGAAACATGGGTGGGTCATGGGTTCCCCAGTTTCACCCATCGTGGCCAATTTGTACATGGAAGAAGTGGAAAAGAGGGCTTTGGTATCCTACCCTGGAACGTCCCAGAACATACCACAATTCATGGATAACATTAACTTGGTGGACCGACACATCAAATTCACCAGGGAGGATATGAAAATTGGCAGGTTAGCCTTCTTAGACTGTGAGATTTCCATCAGTAATGGGGGACATCTAAAAGCTGATGTGTACCGTAAACCTACGCATACGGATCAGTATTTAAGGTTTGACTCTCATCATCCACTGGAGCATAAAGTGGGTGTCATCAGGACGCTACAACACAGAGCGAACACCATCCCCACAGACACAGCGGCCAGGGAGGCAGAAGAACATCACATCAAGAAGGCCCTAGTAAATGTGGTTATCCCACGCTGGACATTTGTCAAAGCTGGAAGGCACCTAAAGAAAGCTCAGCCAGATCCAGGAGAGAAGGACAACGCTGCTAAGCAGAAAACCTTAGTGATCCAATCGTATGTGTCAGGAGTATCGAGACAGCTGAGACGCATTTTTTCTAAACACCAGTCTCTGTGGCTTTTAACCCCAAAACATGCTGAGCCCAAAAATTGCCCCCCAAGGATCAGGTCCCCCGACACAAACAGAGTAATGTAGTGTACCAAATGATTTATATTTACCAGTGAGTCTCGTGCTGTGGTTGTGATGAAGGCAAATAATGTCTTCCTCCATTTTCTTCATGAAAGGGAAAAAAGACCAGAAATATACCATCCAGGTGCCAGTGGTGAATTCACATGCCAGAGAGTAAGAAGACATCTTATTTTAAATATGGTGAGTGACTGTTGTCATGGCGACATTAGTTAAAAAGGAAAAAATGTCTAGTATGTCAGTAGTTGTTGCATTATTTTCCAAAGTAAGAACAGTTTCTATTTATCCATTATGTAGATAATCCACACATTTGATAGTACACTACACATGCAAAATAATGTTATTCTGTCCAAACAGAAGATGATTTTGATCTACATCATCATCGCAACTCCAGCAATGACCGCTGTGGCACAAGGTACGCTTCAGCCAGTAAACAGTACCTAGAAGAATAAAATGAATCCATATTGTTAATCCACATTAAACATTTTAATGTTTTATCTTATTATTTGTTATTACTTAGATGATTTATTGTTTAGTCTGGTGAGAGAACATTTCTGTTTGATATAGTGCTGTACATCAGATAACAGGTGCCATTAATAGTATTACTCAAGTTTCATACACATGAATTTTGTCAGTAACTATTAATTGGTTACATAATACAAAGTTTATGGTATTTCATTTTTAGTGAAATACATGATAGTTATTCATTTCCCTCTTTGTATACATTTGTTTATTCATTTTCTTACCAGGGTCTTCAGAATGCAATCTAACTGAACCTGGACCCCAGACGTGTTTTGGAGTTTTAGGAGAACCACTCGTTTTTTACATACCTACTAAACCACATATGAAGACAAGCTTGAAAAAGAGTACAGATAACATTTTAACCTTAATAAATGATAAATTATTTGTTCTCAATGAAAAATACAAGAATCGTACTACAGTCTCCACAAATGGAACATTGAAGCTCGAAAAAGCAACAAAACATGACTCTGGAGAGTACAACATGGAAACACACAGTTCTACTGACGGTGTGTTATTGCACACAGTTAACATCCATCTACATATACTCGGTAAGACCAACAACTTATTGACTTATTGAATAACATCTGTGTAATAATAATGTACATGTCAAAATGTGCTAAAAAAATGCTAAAACTGGAAATTTAAAAAGCAGGTAGTTACATGAACAGTTTGTATTTATCGTTGTTCTTATTGCTGGTTATATATTATAAGGGAGTTATCAAATTATCATTCATTTTGTGCACACATTTCATATAAGTAAGCTATGAGTAAGCACTTACATAAAGCCTGTATTGATATGTATTTACACTCCTTAGAGTAGCAGTGAATGTCATATTGCAGTTGATACTGTGTCTATATGTGACTATATGTTTGTTTTTTTCAGCTCCTGTGTCAGAACCAGCTGTTACGCAGATGTGTTTGTCACCAAAACAGATGACAGTCAGCTGTTTCTCTGAAGGAGATGAAGTAGAGCTCATTTTGTCTTTGGATGATAAGTTGTTGATACAGACTACAGCCAACGGTACAGAAAACAACGTGTTCAAATGTTACCATCAACTTACCTGGTCAGCTGATGGGAAACCTGACATGTGTTGCTCAAAACAATGTCAGCAGAAAACAAAATATCACCCACCTTACAAGCTGCACAGGTAGTGTGAAATATATGTAACAGAAATGAACATGTTAAATGTATTGTAAAGATAAAATATATCTTTGGATAATCAAAGACATTAATAACCTGTAACATTTTTCAAAAGTAGCATAGATCTGTTTTTAAAGGTTATCTATGCTGACAAAGTCTCCCAAAGATCACAAAAATTGCAAAATTCAGTTTTTTTTAATAATAATAATTTAGCAGGTACAAAGAGAAACAGAGTGTCTGTAGATATCGACCACTGCAGAGCTGACAGTGGATGTTAAATTGCAGTTTGTACTGCATCCATATGTGACTATATGTTGACTATATGTTTGTCTTTCAGCTCCTGTGTCAGAACCAGCTGTTATGCAGATGTGTTTGTCACCACAACAGATGACAGTCAGCTGCTCCTCTGAAGGAGATGAAGTAGAGTTCACCTTGTTTTTGGATGATAACTTGTTGATAAAAACCCAACCCAGCATTGCAGAAAACCGCAACATTTCAAATGTTACCATCAGCTTACATGGTCAGCTGCTGGGAAAGCTGATGTGTATCGTCCAAAACAATATAAGCAGAGAACAAACCATCATCCACCTTATAAGCTGCACAGGTAATATTAAATAAATATTACGTTCTGTTATATTTAAATAGTGATTTATTTTATTATTTTATTTAGTATAGGTATTTATAGGAGTTTTTCTCATTTTAAATGATTTATTTTATTTATTTTAAATGCTGAAGCATAAATTGGAAGTACGTATGCCTTGAAGACTCTTGGCTCTTGACGGAGCCAGTCGCACTTTCTCCTTCTCCCTCTCCCTTATCTTTCCTGCTTGGCTTCTCATGTCTGAAGTGTTTTTTCTGTTCTCAAACTGATCTCCCTGTTGGAGCGCAGTCTGGGGTTCTTTGTTCTCCTTGTCTTTCTCATGTTGTGCATTTTGCATTGTTATACCCCTCTGACCTGTCTTCCCCATGTGATGTAGTGTAATGTATGTATGGTCGGAAGGGTAAGATGGCGCTGGCAAAGGTCGGCAGCCTTAACCCAATTTCCTTCGGGGTCAACCTTCAGGATCAATAAAGTTTTATTGAATTGAATTGAACATTGTAGCCCAGTAAACTATATTTACATTATTTCAGTAATTTCTTCTTAATGGTTTTAATTTCAAGGTAATATTTCTGACCACTGCATTGTGACTGTGGCTGTGGTAGTAAGCGCTGTTGCCATTCTACTCATTCTGGCTGTGTTTCTTGGTATCCGGAAATTCAAAAACACAACTGGCATTATGACTGTTAATGAAGGTAAGATTTTTATATTAAATGTGTTGTCTTTATCAATTTTGTCTCAATGATCACCACACAGAAGTATATGCTAAATTGTTATAAAACAGTTAGTTATTTGTTGGACAAAATGATATTTTTGTAGCGTTGTAGCAACTTCTGTACAGGACACAATTGATTTCAACACAAACAGTCAATATGTGATTGAAATGCTAACTTTCACCTTTAATTCAAAGAATTTTACAAAAGTTTTTCATTAAATATTTAGTAATATTTACCCCTCATTTGTAAAAGGCTGATGGGTTATTGTCTTCACCCTGTTAAGCAGATGGGCAGGCGGGACACCCAAGTTTGTGAATGTGATAATTTGAGAATAAAGAAATGTAGCAAATGTATCAAAATTTAAATAAAGTCATACAAAAAATCTTGGGTGAGTTCGAATCTCAGTTAAATAGACCTCAAAATCAGAGATCAAGTTTTCTGAAAATCTTGTGAATGTGCTTGTGAGAACAAAGAGACGTGGGATTTTGAAAGTGATATGATAGGCTTTTTTCTACGTGGACACTGAGGGTAACACTGGCCACCACCAGTATTTTTTTTATTTCAGTCTCCAGTTTTCAAAGGAATAAAATTTTACTGGAGAAACTAACATGATTTAATTCAATCTTGCAGTTTGACTGCCTACAACCCATAGAGCTTACAATGCTACTTTTTCTTTCCTTGTGTTGCCACAAGCCATGTGTTGCTAGTTTGCAGCTTATCAATTTAATTATGTATTTAATAGTTGAATCCCGGCAGAGATGGGGTTCCTTCATGATCATTCTACTTCTATCAGCAGTCACATCATCAGCAAGCATGATTGACCCATTTGCCCATAACATTACTTTCACCTAGTAATACAGTCTGGTATCCTTGGGCTCATGAGCGATTTCACTCCTTTTCCATACATTTTCCTCCTCCCTTCTGATACAAAGTTAATATTGGTTTCATCTGTCCAGAAAATTTATTTCAGAAATGTGCAGGCTCTTTTTAGATCAAGCCTCGCCTTACTCTGCTGGAGTGTAACTATTGGTTTGCAGCTTGTAATGAACTTGTTATGTTGTCCATTTCTACCCCACGAAAGGTACTTTACTTTTTGGGCACTCTTCCTTATACTCACATTTAAAATGTACAGCAAAAAGCTTCAATTACAAATTTAGAGCTTTTGTATGATTTTAGATATGATGTCGGCTTCATTTTTCAGGAAATAAAAAGGAAACAGAACTTGGCCTTAATGCAGCTTGTTAATCAATTGTCTAAATATCCAGTTTTGAGCCTCTGAAATTGAGGGTCTATTTTTTTAAGCCTTGAATTAAAGCCAATTAAAACTGAAGTCTTTCCTTCAATCACACGTTTTTGTTTGATTTGAAATCCACTGTGGTGATGTACAGAGCAAAAAATACAAATATTGTGTCATTGTGAATCTTTGTGAAAACTTTCTTGTTACAAGTTTTCAATGTACAACATCAGCGTCTTTTGATTACACAAGACACAGTTTTCTGTTTTCTATTTCTTTCAGATGAAGCTGAAGAGGACGTTGTCTACTCAGATATTAGACTGAAGCAGCTTGCAAGAGAAACAAGAGAAACACCACCTATTTCAAATCAAGATGAAAGTTAACGTTCTCCTAAACAGTCTGACATTCTGAAACCTAAACCCTAACATGTTGACTTTCAGTCAACTGTCTAATAAAACTATGGCACTTTAGCAATTCCATCTTTGCAGTGAACGTGAAGGTAAACATATTTAACAAGTACTCACTGGATTATTAATTTTGAAGGAAACATAAAGGGGGGAAAAGTTATTTAGAAGGCATTTGATATACATGAAATACTTATTTATACTTATTTATAAATGCTTTATATTTGAACTACATTTTATTTGACATAATTTAAATAAACTACATCAGCCTTGTAAAGGTTCTAACCAACATTTAACCTTGGAGATTAAATAAAAGGCTTTGATCAGTGATGGTGCTTTCCTTGTGTTGTGTTAAGCAGACGTGGGCTGTGCATTTTGTTTGAGATAAAAACATCAGGGCTACTTTTTCCTGTGTTGTCATGACATTAAAACCACAAACTATATCCTGTTTTCACTGAGCTGCTAAACCTCTAAACCATGTGACATTACCTAAGCTTCACAGTTGTCAGTGAGAAAGGGGAAAAAACTGTATTATGCATAAAACACTGGCTTGTTTGTCACGTCCACGCATCTTAAGTAAAGGACACTCTTTCAGGATGCCAATGTTCACATTTTGGACGAAGACAGATGGTTTGAAAGAGGAGGAAAAAGCCATCTATGTCCACTGTGAGCGACCATCTTTGAACAGAGCGGGTTTACGACACCAACTTCTGCATCTAAATCAGTTTTGAGATCCCTTCCAGACGCTTACGACTCAATCCGGCATCGATCTCGGAATTCGATGATAGTCCAGGTTCATGTCAGAAATGCTGATGGCCCACCAGTTACACCTTGCTCAGGATTAGATCACAGGGGTCTTTTGTCCCTCTTGGGGGATACACTAGGTTAATCTGGTTCCCAGACTTAACGAAGAATTTGGAAGGACGTCTTCAGCACTAAGAGTCGACCTTCTTTGCAACTCCTGACTCGTGACCGGAGACAGACTCAGACATATTTGAAGACGCCTATAGGTGATCGTATCAACCATAGGGCTGTCCTAGGAGTGCATGACCACTTTATCACTGACTACATACCAAGGTGTAGGGTCTCAGGTTGGATGAAACCACTGTAAGACCTTTACCCTATCATGTGACCTATTGAGGGATCTCAGGACTGCATTGTGGGTAGCTGACAGTTGGTGTCATAAGCTGCTCGCTCTGTTCAAAGGTGGTCGTTCACAGTGGACATAGATGGTCTCTTTTGCTCCTCTTTCAAACCAACCATCTGTCTTTTCAGTCCAAAATGTGAACATTGGCATCCCTGAAAGAGTGACTTTGTCCTTTAGGTGCAGAGGTACAGCTGAGTCTTGACCTGTCGAGGAGGCTCTTCTATGTTGTGTCACGTATTTGTCGAGTGGCTATGCAGTTTCTCCAATGTAGAGCTCTCTGTACTGCACAGCATATGCTTGGTTGCTCGGCTTGTGTTTTGGATGACTGAGAACCAACAGAGACATCAAGCAATACAAAAACATGAAGGGCACAAACTCCCCTGCAGGCAGTTCTTCTAAGTAGTATTTTAATGAAAAGTGTGATTAATATGAATATCTTGTGTAAGGTGTCATAAATCCATCAATAATTAATGTTATATGCTTGACATGTGTGAAAAAGTCAGTAAATGGACTTTGTGAGACACGTATAACAATGTGTGTTTGGTCGGCAACCTGGTGATGCAATTAAAATTCATTGTCTTTTCAAATGCAATGATAATAAATGCTTTGAAGCTTGTTGACCAACATTTAGATTTCCAGTAATATTTGTCAGGTTTTGTGATCCCATGCCAATTTTCAACTACAATAAAACCTGTGCTCTCCTCATGTTTTACATGAATCTGTCTCAAAGTGTTACATTTATTCTCTGTATGTATCTCAACCATACAAACCATTACGTTTAAGTCAAGCATAATGTAGAAAGGGACAACGCTATAATAACCCTTACATTAAACAAGAATTGGTGTTTTCCTTTACATGTATTAGTTGGTGATTAGTGATAATTCTGTGATGATCTAGTAAAAGCTGTAACCTTTAGTAGTAAATGTAAAAACGCATAGTATTAGCACTCATCACATGGTGGAGCCAAAGTTTTTACAGTTAACTAAAAGCAGTAAAATGCAGAGCACGTGATCTGCAAGATCTTGTGAAATTCACTCAGATTTAAAAGTTTGATATGTAAATGTGGAGATAAATTTGTAACTATGTGCACAGAAATGAGTGATTTACAAGACAATGAATGTTTTTCATTGTCTGCTGAGAATAAAGACAAGCCATCAGTTGCAACTTGCCCATTCGTTCTACTGGCTCTCAGTTTTACATAATATGAGTTTTGCTTCACTCAAATGCTTATACATGAATGTGTGTAAACAAACTTTTCTTAATCTCTTGACATAAATCCGGTTCGTGCTGTCTGCCACGCAGTACTTCAGAACATTCAGACATTAGTGTGTCTGTAGCAGAGTCACTGAAAAAGGAAAGAGTTGTGGCTTTAATGTAATGTGGTTTTCACACCAGGATGTTAACTGATACTTCCTTTTGCTCCTTTTCAACAAACTTTTGTGATGCAGACTATAGTGATAAATGTACATTGCAGGACATAAAAAAACAAAGTAAACAGTTGACATTAATCTTGTGAGTGATGAAGAGCACAGGTTCAGGCTGTCTGCCACGCTGTGGCAGTGACTTAAGCCAATTTTAAGACATCAGCTACCTTGTGAAGTTGGTGTCAGGCAGTCACAGGCACACATACTACATGGGATAAATGATATGATATGCAAATTTTGTGTTTTCATAAGTATCTATTACAGTATCTTTGTTTAAAAACAATAAACAAAATTCTCCATCATCATATTCTTAACAGAACTGAAGCAGGAGTATCTAGAGGGTTCAGTATCTAACAGGCAGCCATAGTGATTACCTGACAGCTGCTTACTGGGTGAACAGGTCTGCTGGTAATGCAGTTAATATGAGACTTGACCTGCATCATCTTGACCAACTGTTCGTGGACTTTAGCTCAACTTTCAACACTGTCATGCCAGACACCCTTTACTAGAAGTTCACCCAAGTTAGTGTGTCCACCTCCACAGATCATCATTACTTGCCGCCAGGGTTTTTTTTTCTCCCCTGCTGCTCTTCTTCCTCTACACTAACGACTGCACCTCAGGACAACCATCTGTGA